>NW_022170249.1:8040036-8093303 GCF_008802855.1 Photinus pyralis
GGGCACGCCCAGGCACTGCGTCGCGATCCTGGTCGCGATCGATCGCGTTTCACGGTATCGTTGCAATATCCTCATTTCAAGGAGCACGAGTCGGATGGAACTTGCTCGCTGCGTGATGTTACTTGTCGTGGAGTGAGGTCAAGACTGATTGGAAGTACAGATTTCCCAACAAACGATGACGGGAGGGAATTAATGGAAGCATAGGCGGCATATCCCGTCAGAGAACATGTCCACTTCTGAATCTTAAATGAAATGCCCGTCTCTTTCGTCTTTCTTTGTCATTCAATAGTTGCTGCAATCCGGGACAACAAAGGTATGACTGCACCGAACATTCTCTCTTAATAGGTAAAATAGTATGAAAAGGGCCTAACTATGAGTCGCAACTGTTTTCTGAATACAAAATCAGCAACCACAAATTATATGGAAACGACACCAAGAACGGCAAAATCCTTCAAGTATGGAATTTCCAAATTTTGAATAAATTATTGAACGATTAACGGCCTATTTACACACCAGAAACTGTTTTAACTTCAATATAATATTTCTAGCATGTAGTGCACGTCAAAATTAGCTGCAATCGACATCCGAAACATCACGCAGGGTTAAAACTATCAAATTCAAAATTCAACCATTATTTTGAAAATACTCCAAATTTGGGGCCTAAGGGTCAGATATACAACTTTTTTCATGCCGCCATTGGCACCAGCGACCCTAAATAATTCAAAAACGACCCCTAGAATGCCGAAATTCGTCAATTTTTACAGGTTTAAAATCTTGAACACCCTTTTGAACAAAAGTGTTCAAATTTTGAACCCACACGAAAATTTCGGTGGGTGCTGCGGGTCAAAAGTTTTATTTGGACCTAATAAATATGTGTACCGAGTTTCATGCTTTTGTCACAAAGTGCAGCGTTTACCTCAATATTCAGTTGTACCGCCTACGCTACTATCTTTGTTAACCACTGCTTAAACTTGATAATTCCACAAACTATTTTGTTAACTAATTGTTGGGCTGTAAGTATTAATCAAATGTCGCGAGAGTACAGCTCCTTTTGACTTTGCTTGCTTTGTTTACGCGTTAAATGTACACCAACTAAATTTCAGGGCTTTCACAATCTTCATAAGTACCTACCTAATAATAAGTATATATATATATTACACAAACTTGTCACGATTTCAGTGTTTATTTAAAATCACATTTTCTTTACCCTTTTTACAGGCGAAAATTGTTATCTTTAAAGTAGGTAGGTAGTTTCAGAAAAAAAATTACATTGGACTTGGACATCAAGCTGCAAATTTTTTTAAAAATTGAAATGAGTGGTTAAATAGTAGGGTGGGCCGAAAAAACTCATTGTTTGATTTCGAAGTTGTAAGACCGCGGAAAATATGCGAATTATACAGGGTCATTCTTGACGAGCGTCAGTTAGGAAGATATGGAAAACCTTTGAAAATTAAGCTAAACTGATAAGTCCTTTAAGGGTTTTGGCACATGATGAATTGAACTAAAATATTTTCAAAATGGCGCCACTTCCGGAAATACCGGAAGTAGCCATCAACTTTGTTATTTTAAATAGGGACCCCCTATTTTTTCTACATTTTCGGATTCTACGTCGAATTTGGAGTACAACGATACCCCATAGTTGACCCTTTGCTCCAAGGGCTTCGCCGATATTCAAGTTTTTGTGTCAAAAATTGAATTTGCAGGGGTAACTTTAAAAATTTATTATTCGAAAACGGTGAGAGATATTGCAAAACAGTTTTCAATGCTTTATTAAGGAAAGATCGAATTTTCTTATGGTATGCGTAACCGTCTAAAAAAGTTAGACTACGTCACTTTTTCAAAGCTCTCAACTTTTAAACTTTTAAATATCCGTAACTCCATTTTTTCAAATGGCACCCCCCATTTTGTTCTTCACCCTTGTTTTCCTTTTTTCCAGACCTTTAATTTGATGCAAAATGTCAAAAGCTGCTTCAAGCGGTTTCCGAGATATTCAATGTTTTAGTTACTTCTTGTGGAAAATTGATAAAAAAATTAAGTCGCTTGATGTTATTCTTTTGTTTTTATTATGATAATGTTTAAACGTCAAATTTTTCGCTGTTCGAACTTATACTTCTGGTCAATAATGGCTCGTTTGGGTTACACTAATGAAGATTTTGTGAATTTAATATTAATACACGGTGATTGTAATCGGGGTTGCGCCTTGTCAGGGTATCTTTCGGAAAAAAGACGACAAGTCCTGGCAGCTATTCGATTACAATCACCCTGTATTAATATTAAATTCACAAAATCTTCATTAGTGTAACCCAAACGAGCCATTATTGACCAGAAGTATAAGTTCAAACAGCGAAAAATTTGACGTTTAAACATTATCATAATAAAAACAAAAGAATAACATCAAGCGACTTAATTTTTTTATCAATTTTCCACAAGAAGTAACTAAAACATTGAATATCTCGGAAACCGCTTGAAGCAGCTTTTGACATTTTGCATCAAATTAAAGGTCTGGAAAAAAGGAAAACAAGGGTGAAGAACAAAATGGGGGGTGCCATTTGAAAAAATGGAGTTACGGATATTTAAAAGTTTAAAAGATGAGAGCTTTGAAAAAGTGACGTAGTCTCACTTTTTTAGACTGTTACGCATACCATAAGAAAATTCGATCTTTCCTTAATAAAGCATTGAAAACTGTTTTGCAATATCTCTCACCGTTTTCGAATAATAAATTTTTAAAGTTACCCCTGCAAATTCAATTTTTGACACAAAAACTTGAATATCGGCGAAGCCCTTGGAGCAAAGGGTCAACTATGGGGTATCGTTGTACTCCAAATTCAACGTAGAATCCGAAAATGTAGAAAAAATAGGGGGTCCCTATTTAAAATAACAAAGTTGATGGCTACTTCCGGTATTTCCGGAAGTGGCGCCATTTTGAAAATATTTTAGTTCAATTCATCATGTGCCAAAACCCTTAAAGGACTTATCAGTTTAGCTTAATTTTCAAAGGTTTTCCATATCTTCCTAACTGACGCTCGTCAAGAATGACCCTGTATAATTCGCATATTTTCCGCGGTCTTACAACTTCGAAATCAAACAATGAGTTTTTTCGGCCCACCCTACTATTTAACCACTCATTTCAATTTTTAAAAAAATTTGCAGCTTGATGTCCAAGTCCAATGTAATTTTTTTTCTGAAACTACCTACCTACTTTAAAGATAACAATTTTCGCCTGTAAAAAGGGTAAAGAAAATGTGATTTTAAATAAACACTGAAATCGTGACAAGTTTGTGTAATATATATATATACTTATTATTAGGTAGGTACTTATGAAGATTGTGAAAGCCCTGAAATTTAGTTGGTGTACATTTAACGCGTAAACAAAGCAAGCAAAGTCAAAAGGAGCTGTACTCTCGCGACATTTGATTAATACTTACAGCCCAACAATTAGTTAACAAAATAGTTTGTGGAATTATCAAGTTTAAGCAGTGGTTAACAAAGATAGTAGCGTAGGCGGTACAACTGAATATTGAGGTAAACGCTGCACTTTGTGACAAAAGCATGAAACTCGGTACACATATTTATTAGGTCCAAATAAAACTTTTGACCCGCAGCACCCACCGAAATTTTCGTGTGGGTTCAAAATTTGAACACTTTTGTTCAAAAGGGTGTTCAAGATTTTAAACCTGTAAAAATTGACGAATTTCGGCATTCTAGGGGTCGTTTTTGAATTATTTAGGGTCGCTGGTGCCAATGGCGGCATGAAAAAAGTTGTATATCTGACCCTTAGGCCCCAAATTTGGAGTATTTTCAAAATAATGGTTGAATTTTGAATTTGATAGTTTTAACCCTGCGTGATGTTTCGGATGTCGATTGCAGCTAATTTTGACGTGCACTACATGCTAGAAATATTATATTGAAGTTAAAACAGTTTCTGGTGTGTAAATAGGCCGTTAATCGTTCAATAATTTATTCAAAATTTGGAAATTCCATACTTGAAGGATTTTGCCGTTCTTGGTGTCGTTTCCATATAATTTGTGGTTGCTGATTTTGTATTCAGAAAACAGTTGCGACTCATAGTTAGGCCCTTTTCATACTATTTTACCTATTAAGAGAGAATGTTCGGTGCAGTCATACCTTTGTTGTCCCGGATTGCAGCAACTATTGAATGACAAAGAAAGACGAATGAGACGGGCATTTCATTTAAGATTCAGAAGTGGACATGTTCTCTGACGGGATATGCCGCCTATGCTTCCATTAATGCCCTCCCGTCATCGTTTGTTGGGAAATCTGTACTTCCAATCAGTCTTGAGCTCACTCCACGACAAAGTAACATCTTGCAGCTAGCTATAGTAGTTCCGTCCGACTCGTGCCCCTGGAAATGAGGATATTGCAACGATACCGTGAAACGCGATCGATCGCGACGCAGTGCCTGGGCGTGCCCTGAAGTCGCCGAGGCAGCCCCCAAAGTACATCAGACGGCGGGCGATACGATTAGGCCGCGAGTCACACTTCACAGGCGTTTTAGGCCCTGCGCGTCGCTGTAGGAAATCTGCGCGCATATTGAGAGACCGTTACCACCATAACCTGACCAGCCGGAAGCTGGTTCTGGTTCCCTATGCATACACGCTAGAGACCGGTTATCTGGTACAACAACTCAACGAAGGGAAGAGGATTAAAGCTGCTTTCATTCATATCAAAACAAAGTGGCACAAAGCCTGTGTATCGAAGTTCCAAGGGGCTAAATTGGATCAACTTTTACTAAAAGTTCAGTCTTCTACCAGTGCTATTGATGTACCTGAAGAGGCACTCGAAGACTGGCGGTCAGAACCAGCTTCTGGCTGGTCAGGTCATGGTGGTAACGGTCTCTTAATATGCGCTTAGAGTTCCTACAGCGACGCACAGGGCCTAAAACGCCTGTGACTCGCGGCCTAATCGTATCGCCCGCCGTCTGATGGACTTTGGGGGATGCCTCGGCGACTTCTGAGAACGCCTAGGCACTGCGTCGCGATCGATGGCGTTTCACGGTATCGTTGTGATATCCTCACTTCAAAGAAAGGGCGTCGCCAGAGGGGGCTGAGAAGGGAAGCTGCCCCCGTCTAGAGATTAAAAAAAGTAGCAAAATGCAAAGCAACCAAAGTCTTTGTCTTGGTTTTCTTGACCGATAATTCCTTTTTACAATTATTGTGGTTGTAGAGGTAAGACAGTAAAACAGTAAAAGTTTATGTGCTCTGCACTATACCTACAGTTAATAACTTTTTTATCCTTCATATGTCAACTTGCCCATCTCTGGGCCATCAGCTGGCGACACTCTTTCTTCAAGGAGCACCAGTCGGACGGAACTTGCTCGCTGCGTGATGTTACTTGTCGTGGAATGAGCTCAAGACTGACTGGAAGTACAGATTTCCCAACAAACGATGACGGGAGGGCATTAATGGAAGCATAGGCGGCATATCCCGTCAGAGAACATGTCCACTTCCGAATCTTAATGAAATGTCCGTTTCTTTCGTCTTTCTTTGTCATTCAATAGTTGTTGCAATCTGGGACAACAAGGGTATAACTGCGCCGAACATTCCCTCTTAATAGGTAAAATAGTATGAAAAGGACCTAACTATGAGTCGCATCTGTTTTCTGAATACAAAATCAGCATCAGCAACCACAAATTATATGGAAACGACACCAAGAACGGCAAAATCCATCAAGTATGGAATTTCCAAATTTTGAATAAATTATTGAACGATTAACGGCCTATTTACACACCAGAAACTGTTTAAACTTCAATATAATATTTCTAGCTAGTAGTGCACGTCCAAATTAGCTGGAATCGTCATCCGAAACATCACGCAGGGTTAAAACTATCAAATTCAAAATTTAACCATTATTTTGAAAATACTCCAAGTTTGGGGCCTAAGGGTCAGATATGCAACTTTTTTAATGCCGCCATTGGCACCAGCTACCCTAAATCATTCACAAACGACCCCTAGAATGCTGAAATTCGTCAATTTTTACTGGTTTAAAACCTTGAACACCCTTTTGAACAAAAGTGTTCAAATTTTGAACCCACACGAAAATTTCGGTGGGTGCTGCGGGTCAAAAGTTTTATTTGGACCTAATGAACACGTGTACCGAATTTCATGCTTTTGTCACAAAATGCAGCGACAAAATTTGTACCACTCAGGATTAAAAACAAATCTTAGGTCTAATATGTGTCAGGTAAGCAGGTACCTAAATGCTGAGAAAGGGTGAAGGGTACAGGTTGTGACTCATCTGTAGTGGTAGTTTTTTGTTATAAGAGCAAGATGGAAATAAATTACATGGCCTTGTAGGCAAATTCAACTAACGACAAAATATGTGGAATTAGCGAATCGCAACTCATTTATCGTACATAGATTCCAAACCGAATGGTTTTGATGAGCAGAATCTCAGTACCGAGATATGTAAAACTCGCCCCTAATTCGGGTTTTCGAACCTACAGTTGAATGTTGAACTCGAATCACGGAATTAGATATCGTAACACAGTTTTTGCCACCCCCGTCGTGACTGCTTCATTCACGGAGAAAATGTTAATTTACAAACAAGTCAATACGCATACATACATCAAAACAATTCGATAATTTTCACATGTTTAAAAGAATGATCAAAATTTATATGAATATTACCTGTAGTCAAGACCATGTAATGAAAACTTAAACATAAATTAAGGAAACATTACACCAAAAAGAAACACGATTTCAAACAAAAGAATAACGGTATCAAATATGTGATTCGGCATACGGTTAAATCAAGTCAACTTCAAAAACAATATTGAAACTCACAAAAAATATGGAACCTCTCAAGAGTGATGCGGTTTAGCTTAGATCATACATTGATCTAACGGGTTTAGACTTACGCAAAAGTGGCAACAGCACAAGTCCAAAAATGTGATTTATAACTCACTTATTTGTGTAAATATCAAAACAGTAGGTATACAGTAGTTGTAAAAAATAATCTCTTACTAAGGGGATATTTTTATATTTTCCATGACCTGCCTATAGACCACAGTTTGTTTTTTCAAATAGTATATTTTTGTACCAATAAATTCCATATTTTTTTCTAATTAGAAAAATGTATGTTTGATAAGAAAAATTGAGATAAATAGGGAAAACTGTTATTCCGTCCTGAAAATATGGATTAAACAAAAGTAGGCTGTGGAATATACCTATGTAGTTCAATGGTTTTCCCTATTTATGTCAAATTTGTTCTTATCAAGCACACTGATAACTATATATTATCCTAATTAGAAAGAAAAATAAGGAATTTATTGGTGCAGAAGATATACATTCCATTTGAAAAAACAAAATTTTGGAACTAAGCAGGCTATGGAAAATATAAATACCTCTGACTACTTAGATTTTTTTACCACCTTTATTATTTATACACGGATTTGTAATTTATTTTGAAGGTATAAAAATCCTACTATAAGCAGGAAGGCAGAATGGAAACTTGCAAATCTTAGATAATATTTCTGTAGGTGTAAAATGGAATTATATGGATTACGGATAACAATTTCTGGTCCCATCAATTCATAGAAGTATAGACATGATCATAACTTAATATCGCACAAATTTCGCACGTTACCAGTATCACAATAAATAATGAAGTGCACTCATCTTAATCAATCTGTTAATTTCCTGTTAAATTTATTTAATTTTTATTGTATCAGAAAACTACTTAAATATAAGTAGAATATACAAATTGACAACAAATTATACATATTAAACTCACAAAATATGACCTTTCACATCATCTACTTAGTTACAATTGAACGCTACATTTCAGAAACTATAAAAATATACCAACCTTTCACTGTACAAAATATACAAACCTTTCAACAACAATTATTCTTAACAAAAGATAACAACGTTATATAAATAGAAATGCATGTATGCCATTGTATATTATATCCGTATATATATGATTATATCACACATGTATACAGTTTATATACATCTGTGACTATACACTACGCAAAAACCTACACAAGTTTTATGTATTGTGATTTATAGGTATAGTGGCAAAGTAGACGCTTTCTTACTCAAACTCAACTCCATTTGTGAGAAAATGTGTATAGACCAAACTGTCTGGACGATATGGGGCGTTTCTTTAGTAACGTATAACTTATTTTCATCACCCCTAATGGCCAGACAGTTTGAGACAGGTGTTATTGGTGCCAGTGACATTCTCTAAATAAAGCGTCTACTTTGGCCCACTATGTACAGGTACAACAGCAACAAAAATAGAGCCGCCATGTTACAGTGGTAGTTACATATAATTACACTTATACTATTGCCCGGTTTCACAAACGATGATTAAGGTTAATCACTGATTAAAAATATTAGAATGGGAAACATCTGAGCGTATAATCAAAGCTGGCTAACATTCAAATATTTTTAATCAGTGATTAACCTTAATCATCGTTTGTGAAACCAGGCATTAGTCTATTATACTTACATGTTACAAACAACAAAATATAATATAAAGTACAGTATAACACAACATTTAGTGCAAAATTTTCTCGATTTAATTATCGGCAAAAAGTAAAAATTTATGAGCTTATCACTTAGGTACTAGGTCTTCTAAGTGATCCTTTGCAATATGAGAGGAAGGATTTCTTCAAAATACTGCTTATAAATTATTTTCCTAAAATTGATCTCTATGTCAGCTACAATTAACCCATCAGTAGCCAAACACTATGATATAGTGTCAGCCCTATATGTGAGCAACCAATAAGACAGCGGATTGTATGTATCACATTATATCAATTTTTTTATCAAAGAGATCCAATTTGGCTAAAGGCTAAATACTCAAAGTTCGTTGTTTTATTATAGTGTTTATTGAAACCGAAACTTTCATTAACAGTGAGGAGTGAGCAATTGTAAAACTACCACGTTTGTTATTGTTGTGGAAAGATGATCATACAATGTTAATTTTAAACTCAATCGAAGACAGGCAGTGTTTGTGGCATATCCTGAAAAAGAGCCTTAAAAGAAATCGTAGGGGAGCTAACTATTCAAGAGGCGCCATCTTTAAATGAACTAAATAATTCACTCTGGTTGATTTTAAATTGCCAAAATCACTTTAGATGATTCATTCAAGATGATCACTCAAAATGAACCGTCTAAACGCGCCTTTAGTTTTAAGCGCGAGTGGGGAGAGTGACTAAGAAGCGTTGCGTATGTAAGCCCACGACTGACAAGGATGCAAAGAGACAGGTATGTGGTAGGCAGCTGCTGAGTGCATGCCGTTTACTACGTGTAATAAACAATGGGGCGTTCGCCATGTGAAGCGCTTCGCGAGCGCTATTAAAATGTCTCGTGAATGAGTGAGTTTATTTCAAAGCCTCCTACGAAAATTATGCATATAAAGGTCACAATTTTAGAAAATCTTAAATAAAATGAAAACCATAACAGATAGGTATAGGGCATAATTGATCGATGTAGAATTTTTTCCACATTTGCAAGTGCAAAAAACTAAAAGCAGGTTTCATTTGAAAAAATCAACTTTTTAAGGTTCGAAGTTATTAAACTTGACCATTAATTTTAACACGCCCTGTAGAAGGTCGATCACAATTTCATTGGCACGTAGCATCACGTCAGTATTGTTGATTTTCGAAGACTTTTTGAAATTCAAGTCAATGGAGCGAAAGGGCGCGAAAGAGAAACAGTCAAACGTCAAAAATTTTGAAAAATCTTGAATAACTTGAAAACCTCTGATGCTAGGTATAGGGAAATGTGATATCAAACGACGTAGATTTTCATGTAGATTTCGGAAATGCAATAAAATATAGGGTGTTCTATTTAAAATAAGAAAGTTGCTATCCACTTCAGAAAACCTCATTTAAATAATATTTAAAAAATCATAATTTTTCCAGATCTTTTGAAATTTCATTTTTGTAATTGTTGAAATTATGTTGAAGTCTAGTTACCTGAGAAAATATGAATATATAACATTAAAGAAAGGAGATGATGCGCTCTAGAATTATGGCCTGTTCTCACTCATTTTGAATTTTAATTGTTAATGGAATTATAATTTGACCACTGAACTATACTTATACTGGAATGCGCACTGGCGGTCTCCTGCCATAGGAACGTAGTGTGCCGAGAGAGATAATGGGCAAGAGGGATTTCTGTCACTATCACTCATTAGCGTAGAACAGAGATGTCCCTTGTGGCTCTCTCTCTCTCGGATCAGGCTGGCGAACGGAGCGGGCATTCCAGTATAACTGAATTTTACTATTGAGTTTACACCTTGTAGTCAAAATAATTAATGTCATATTTTTGACATAGAGTAAATATTTAATACGAACCTCACAATTTTTGTATAATCAATGTAATTAAGGAAAAGCATTCAAAGGTAAACATTACATACTTTGAAAAATTATTTTTTGTATACAAAATTTCACTATTTGTGCTAATGTACTACCAGTGTGACATTGGGCCGTATGAATAAAAGGAAGCAAATGCTTATACTTACAAAATTGAAAGTAAATACTCGTAACTGCCCCTTCATACTGGTCTGTTTAGCATGGTTTAGCAGCGCTGCACTGCGTCCTGTCCTGCTGCTCAGAAGCGCTGCTAAATCGCCCAGTGTGAAGGAGCAATTACGAGTATTTACTTTGAATTTTGCAAGTATAAGCATTTGCTTCCTTTTATTCATATGGGCCAATGATTTGCTTTGTCATTTATAACTGCCACATAAACTAAACCCACAGACCCCAGTGGTTGGCTTTCTAATGACGATACTTACTACAAAATCCTCAAGAGACGTCCATCACAGCGATTAGAGAACAGTGAGCCTTGGTTGATCAACAAACTCAGGACCATGATTCAAAATGGTCGTTAACGTTGCTGTAACCATTACACCCCAGAACAGAATAAACAAAAGAGAATCTGTCGAGTACTCCGAAGGTAAAATCGCACATGCCACAAACATAGCAATTGCTACTAATAATACGGACGGGAAAGTAATATACTTCCAACCACGCTCGATTCGCAATGGTGACTTAATTTCGGCAATGCCATGAAATAAGTCAATAGCATCTTGGCGGAAACCATCACTGAAATTATTCTTATAATACCTCGTCAACGAGTTAAGGCCATCTCTCATAAGGCCAACGTGCGTCCGTTTGCCGGTTCGTGTGAAATCAGTTTTAAGAGCACCTGTGCCAGAATACTGAAGACTAATTAAATCGGCATTATCTGCCCAAACTTCCTTAAACACTCGTTCTAAGGACGGAAATTCCTCTATACTCTCCTCACTTTTTATTATAGATAACTTATGCAATATGTTACCTAAACATCGTCTGGCAATCATGCTCTGTACGACATTAGTCCGATCTAAACAGTCCACACAATTAGTACGAAAGACGCCATCCTGTAGAAGAGGTATTGATCCATCTCTCAGTAACAAAAAGAATCCCATGTCGTCCTGCTCCAAAGATATGCGATCCAATAGTATCGACAAACGATCCCATCGCATGTGTCGGCACTCCGAATGGAAATCGAAAGGTTCGTATCTTACGAAAGGAAATCCGAGCGCCTGCACAGTGTCCGCATAAGCCTTTTGCAGCTTACCTTCAGAACCACGCTGATCGACCAAATCTAAAAGCACCTGTCGCCCATAATACACACTCAGGCTGTCCAAATGGCGAGCGCACGCACTTTGTTGCTCATCGGCTGCGACATCCACCAGATGTGGCGGCGGTTTGTACCTGTTCCAAGAAATAACTATGAAAGGTCGATAGTGTAAATAACAATGGTACAGTACATGTTCAAAACATCTTAAAACCACATCATTATCAAAAATGGCGAAATTTCTTAACAGTTCTATTTGCACTCATAGTTCTACAGTGTTTGACCAATTTTAGTAAAATTTCCATTTTTTTTAACTTTTATTTATTTATTTACTTGAAATAATCACCGTTGAAGAAATGAGGTACCAACTTCACATGGTATCTCATATTTTGTTGCTAGTTCTAATTACACCCGCATTAGTTCTAGTGCTATAGTATGGTATGGTAAGTCAGATAAGTAACCGCTAGAACTAGTCGACAAGCAACTATAAATACTACTTACTAAAGATCTACTAGGGAGGTTAATCACCAACCTACAACTAGCCGAAAGGAATAAACAGCAGCCGTTCCGGGTACCACTTTCATAAACAGTAGAATTGCAGTGTTCATATTTTTGCGAAGAACTCGAGAAAAAATTTAAAACCATTCCCGGTCCCTGTGGGGTGGACAGGACATTTTGAAAATTAAATTTAACAACCAGATACTTATTTTCTTCTCGGATTTCTCTTGTTAGCGCATTTTTTAGAATTAAAAAAAATATGCAGTTGGTGCAGAACAGTCCTGTGTATTGGATATCGTAAATAGAAATCAACTTACAATATTTTGTAAATCTGAGTTATATGTTTCTTGTATAGTGTATACCATGTGCCACATACTCCATGGTACTTAATTCTAAATCAGTATTAATATTTTCTTACGAACATATTACATACAGTCTGTTTCAAAACATAGCATTTTTCAAATAATAACAAAAATGTTATTTTTTATATGGAACACGCTGTATGTTATTACATCATATGATAGCTTCGAGGATAGGTTATTAAAATCTCATATACAGAGTTTTTTTAAAAGCGAACATAGGAGTTTGCATGCAATGTAATTTCCCTATGTTCGATTTTAAAAAAAACACATCAATCTATGAGGTGGGCGCGGTTCACATTCCCAAATCGCGCAACTTGTGTGACTATGAACAGCAACTCATAGTCGTTATGATGAAGAGCACTCGGTAAGATTTTTTTAAATAAGCCATGTGAGGCCATAGCAACTTTAGGATACATTTTTCTTAACCTTACGATAACTTCGACTTCACATGGCACGCGCTGACATCACAATATATTGTGAACCAACCTTCAATTATTTGTAGGTCATGTGCACCTGGTATTCTACTAATTTGATTTATTCAATACATAAATGAAGAAAATAAGTAACGAAAACAATTACAATAAATGTTCGAAGTGTCCTCCTTGACATTCTAAGCAATAACCTAACAGATTTTGGACGGCGGTATTTTTTAAAATGTGACAGCTGTCAATTGTGTCTACTACTCAAAAGATTGAGGTGTTTTTTTTTAAATCGAACATAGGGAAATTACATTGTATACAAACTACTATGTTCGCATTTAAAAAAATTCACTGTATACTACCATGAGTAGTTGAAGTATTGTCAAATATTTTTGAGTTGTTGTAACGAATGCTATAGCGCGTTCGCACCTCCAGATGCAGTTTGCGTCATTCTTCGATAATGCTATCCTTGTTTCCAACCGCATTGATGTCAAATTGACATATGATTAAATTGTAGTATTAAAACAAAACATAATCTCCTTGTGCTGTCATTGTCACGTTTGGCAAGCATGTACTGTATGTCCATAAACACCATACTGCATTTGGAGGTGCGAACGCGCTATAGTTAACGCGCGCGAGTGGTATTAAAAAGCGTAACTAGTATAAATGCAATAAATGATATTATTATTATTATCCAACGGATATTTCTTCCTTTACACGCTGATACGTATGTGTGGATCAACTTTTCTGCGTTCAAATCAATTTCTAACGCGTTTCCACAAAACATTCGAAAGTGACACTTGGTGAGTACCGACAAAAGTAACTACTGCCTTCTCTCTCACTACTTCGTCCAATTTTTTTAGCTGTGATGTATGTCTTAAAAAAACTCGCGAGCTTGGGTTCGAACCCGCGTCATCAAGTCGGCGGCTGAGCATTCCACGTGACGACCACGTGATGATTTTACTCCCGTCCAAATCCTATAGTGTATAACTGTATACTGAGCGAAGAAAAGTAGACACTTCAATTTAAAAAAGGCGCTATTGTGAACACTTTCTCCGTCCGTACGTCCCAACGCTCGTGTCACTATCAGATGCAGATCTTTACCTTAAGGTTTTTCGCTATTTGGTTCGTTATGGTTTGCACCAATGAAGGAATTTCTTCTGTGCCACTTACAAAAAAGGTTATAGCAAAAAAATTGATTACACCTCACAATTTTAAACTTTTGCCATTTATTGCGCTTATACAGTGTGTCCCAGATCGATTGCATGGATAACTTTCTTATTATTAAAGATCGAAAATGGGTTAAAGGGACAACGTTTTGCAGTTGCTTATTTAAAATTTCCTTGTGAAAGTTCAAAATGAGGAATAGGTTGAACCTCGGGATGAACGTAATTTCAAAAAAACTAAAATCGGTCATTTCCTTGAATGTCTTATATCATCCAAAGTATACGAGATACAAAAAAAGTTTCATATAAAAGTTACTGTCTTTGATACGCTTAATTTAGATTTGATGTAAAAAAATTCAAGTAGGCTACTTTTGAGGAACAACTACCAACTTCCTGAAGTTAAATAGGCGCCATGTTGGATTTTTAGATTAATTAATAGAATTTTTTATTCTCTTTTCAACGAGCCATCACAGCATAAGATTGAAAATAAGATACCAGTTATATCAACGGTTTTTGTATTTTAATCAAATAGCCTTGATGAATGAAAAAAAAACAAAATCTATTGGAGGCAACAAAACAATGAGATCTCAACTCCTCGGACCAAAAGAATTCACCCAGGTTGTATTTTTTTAATACAGCAAAAATTGAACCAACAGGGACAAAACAAACATCTTAGATACATGCCGCGCAAAGTCACGACATCTTTACATTTCGTCTTTATCTACTGTTTTTGTAACATTTTTGTTTGATAACAGCAAAAAAATGTTAATAGCCATACATAGAAGAAACCGAGGAAGAAACTAACACTTTGGTTAGAAATGTTGGAAATGCTCTTTTCGATTTTGTATAAATTATTCTAAAATTCTCCCCAAATCACTTGGCAGTATTAGTGTACAGGTCAGTTCAATTGTTTAGTCATTACAGCGATGGTGCAGCAATTGTTGTGATTGTAAAACAAGCAAGTACCTAATAATTGAATCTTTTTAAAGGATCTCAGAAAAACTAGAAAGTAGTGTTGTCTACCCCTGAAATTTCAAGGCAAAAGTAACAGTATCAATGTAGAGAGTAAGAAACAAGTAGGTATGAAATTGTATACACAAATATTCATATTTGGAAATTAAGAAAAAAATGTCGGTGGAATTCATAAATGAAAAACAAGTAAAACGATTTACATAAAGCGCATTTCCACTTGCATTCATTTCCCATTTGTAAGATGCAACTTCTGTTAAAATCGTAAAAATCCGCCCACAAATATGAAAGATAGCGTTGCACATGGGCAATCCATTGTTGACGTGCTACTTCAATTTCAGTTTATGCGAAGAATTTCATTTCAATGCTTTTCTAAATAAGAAAGTTGGAACTGCGCATGCGCAAACCAACATTTTGAAACTAATATTAGATTTTCCTTGTTCCAAGCGCCTAAGTATCAAATTTCAGTTAAATCTTCCATAGATAAAAAAGTTGGCACTGCGCATGCGCAAAAAAAATTTTGAAACTGGCGCTAGATTTTCCTTTATTCCAAGTGCCTATGTATCACATTTCATTTAAATTCTTTCATAAATAAAAAAGTTGGCACTGCGCATGCGCAAAACCAAATTTTGAAATTGGCGTTTGATTTTCCTTTATTCCAAGTGCCTATGTATCAAATTTCATTCAAATACTTTTATAAGTAAAAAAGTTTGCAATTCGGTTTATAAATGGTCGAGATGCGAAAAGGGCACTGTGAATTTTGAATCGATTCGATCCAACTTTTGGCATTGCGTATTATATGGCTAAATCTATGCCAATATTGAATTTCATGCAATTCAGTTCATAACTAACGGAGATGTAAAAGCGATCGGACATTTCTAAACAAAGTTATCGTTCACACGGACAGATAGATGGACAGACAGACAAAGGAACAGACGGAGAGACCAACCGGCAGGCGACAGATAGCAATGCAAATTTATAAACGATCTCTAGGATCGTTAATAAACGGCAAAAGTGTAAAATTATGGAACATGTAAAAAACGGTTTTTTGTTTTTTTACAATAACTTTTTTTGTAAGCGGTACAGAAAATTCCGTCCTTGGTGCAAGACTCGACACCATAACGAACCAAATAGCGAAAAAAGTAGAACAATAGCTCTTAAGATAAAAAACTAGTAGCGTCGCAAAGTTAGCGGACGGACGGACGGACAAAGTGGCCACAATAGCGCATTTTTTTTTTATTTTTGTGGAAATGCGCTAAAAATGAATACAATTTTAGCAAGTTAATGCAAAAATCAAAGTTGTTCGATCTAACCAGAATTAACATTGATTTTCCTAGATTTGACTACTGGAACTAGCAAAACAAATATTTTTTCAAAATAAGCTAAGGGCCTAAAAGGTTTAGAGAGCAACATCCTTCCGAAATTACTTTAAATTTTCGAGCTATTATCTAGGGATTTCAAAAATTAGGAACTGTCTGAACTTGGCACCTTGTTTCTCTTGTACTGATTATAGTACTAAATAACTGGGCTTTCAATCTAGAACTGTAGAAATTTTATGGGTGCATCTCTTAACTGCTAGTCCTCTGCGAACAATACCTCAAATCCGGATACTGGCTCCAATACAGAGGTATCGAACCGCGAATTTGCACAAAGCTCGCTCTATCACCCTGGCACTCCACAATCTGTTCGGTTTCGACGAAATTTGCTACATTTCCAACATTATCCAAACCTCGGCGGAACAGTCTTGTACCGGGTCGATTGATGCTTCTTCTTGAAATGACGGTCCAGGTAAAGTTGTAACCGTTGATCGAAAAGTCATTAATCGCCATAAACCCATGCAATAGTGGAAGACAGAAGTTGTGAATTTCCGGACGAAATATCTGTTTGATTAGATTGGAATTCCATACGAAGCGATGATCGGCCCTCTCAAATAAGGAACGATTCAAAAAGTCGGGCTCCATTAGATGTAACCGTTGCATTGTATGAGTAAGATCGTAAGTGTAACTAAAATACAAATACGGAGTGTCCAGTACATTTTTAATCATACTCAAGTATGAATTGTTATCATCTAACTGCTCGGCATTCAAATGGAGAGTACTACGATTATATGGAATAAGCTCACTGGAGACAAGGCACCAAACTGCATGACCGGCAATTGATCCAACGTAAGTGCGTTTCGTAGCTATGATTAGATACTGGCCGGCCAATAAACGAACGCTTCCGAGTAAACCACAAAACTCACGAGAACTTGTAGCAACAGGAATATCATTTACATTACTCTGCAAAGAGAGCGATTCGGACACACGATCCACTACCAAATACTTGGAACTCAATTTAGGACAAATGTAAAACTTATCCGGCGTTATAAACCTTAAAAACAGAATTTTAAATTCTCTTACAATGTTATATTATGTATACTTACAAGTTGAAATCATCATATACATCGGAGTAAAACATGTTTAGTAATCGCTTAGAATCAACTTATACATTAAATATTAAACTACAAAAATTATAAATAACAATATTAACTATTCTTTTTATAAAAGTACAAGGGTGTTGTAGATTGTAGATGATTCATTTAAAATTAAAATTATTTATTTTATAGGTTTAGGTTAACTTGTCAGTGTCACTGTCATTTAATTTTTATCCCAGTAGACAGTAGTTCCAAAACAATTGTGTTTTCAGTACGATATATGTCCATGCGAGCATCTTTCTGAGCAGTGTGGCCTCATGCCATCCATATGCTCCATGTGTGATGCCCGCGATGTTTTTTCCAAATTATCATTGGGCTGATCGGGTTTAATCAGATTGGTAGATTTTGCTTTAGCAACATTATTGCCACAATTGTTTCCAGCAAAATGACTTCATCCCCTTATAGTTTCCAGGTAAATTTTTACTAATCTGGTGTATTTAGTTCAAATATGGCAGACCTCCTAACAAAAAATAACACCACTCTGTCTCTGTAGTTACTGTATTTCTTAAATAGCAAGAAATGAAATGGTTTTCAATAGTTTAAATTGTAAAACGTAGATGTCTGTACCATCAAAAAAAATGAATAAATGCCAATCTTGTAACCTTTATATAATCATTATCAGTTCACTATCAAACATCATTAGGAAATGTAGCCCATAGGAATAGAGGTTTATTGCGCGTTGCTAACCAACGAAACCATTCTGAGCTTATTGAAATAGTGATAATGATGTATCACTAACGCATACCTCACTAACGTTAAACAGTATTATCTTTGGTTAAACTGAACTCGCATGTTATCTGTCAAAAATGTCTTTTTGCCTAAACTAAATTACGCAAAAAATCCTGTGTATTTAAATAGATTTTGAAAAGTATTTTACCCAGCTCTGTCCCCCGCCGCATCTTGGTTATACAGTGACTACTACACAGTACACACAGTGGCGACAAGCAGCAATTAGCTCTGCCCATCGCCACTCCGAGATTCACATCGCATCACTCCTATCTCTTTTAGTTCTCAAAATACTCCTGATTAACATTTTGGCAAGTTTGTATTGTTAGAACAATACTTTCAAATGTTTTGCTTAAAATCGATTAAACGAGTCAATACAAATTACTCACAGATAAAAACTAAACTGTAAACACTTCTGTGCAGTGCCAAGCACAGTTAGGGTCCATTCGCATGCATCCACTGAATAGTACTTTTCATTGAATAAGCACCTTATATTCAAAATGGTACTTTTCCTATTTATTTAGCAACGCTACAACAGCGCCACCATGCGTACCTCATGCTAGTACCTGATGAACAATGAACTTAGGTACAATAGAGGAAAAACCCACAAAGGAACAACTGGATGTACCCACTAGTGCTAGAGAAACGTAATCGAGGACTGTTCTCCACGCTGTTCGACGACTCATAAGGTGATGGTGATATTTTTGTCTTATTTTTGTGGTTAATAATGACAAGTGAACTCACACTGCCAAACTCTTAAGACTAGTTGTATTCCGACCACCTGTTTTATTGAAAAATGTTTCGCTACAACCAAGCTTAAGGGATTATTTTAAATAAGAACATAACAAATATTTGTTTATTTTCTTGCAGAAATTGTTAATAAGATGTCAGATTAGATTTGTCATAAGAGAGATGATTAAATACATTGAGCATTCAGATTTCTAACACAGATACCTACAAACTATCATTAACAAGAGCTTCCTATTAAAAATCACCGGGACATGTTTATAAAACAACCATAAGACATTTTGCAGTTCTTTACAAGTGCGTCAATTCGATTTTGGTTACACAAGTCAAAAAATGACCTATAAATTTTGAGGTTCACTTTCCGTTGTCTTAAGGTCTACGGTTACTGCACCGCTGATAGTGGTCACATGACTGCCAATACTTAGTGACCCGACCTTGGCTCTGTTGTATGCACTTAACGTATTCTGTCCCAGAAACCTGAAAGTAAAAGAAAACGATTAGTGATTTGCTTAGAATTTGGAATAGGATACCTAATGCAAATGTAGATTACAAAGGCAGCTAAGCTGGCACTGATCATTCTGATGTAGGGATCATCAAACAGCTGAATTACAGTCCAGGCAGCAGCCACTGCCGAACACAAACACGTAATTATCAGAGCAGTGCTACTCCAATGATGTGCCGTAAATCCCTTTTCCCAGTCCAATTTGTTGGTTTCCTTAACTTGATATGCCTGCTTGCAAACTTTACATTGTAGTGCTTCAGTGCTACCAGATGAACTTTCCATTAACCATCTTCTCAAACACTCATGGTGTACACTTGACATGTCACCAATACACCCGCAAGGTTGTATGAGTGGTTCCGGCTTATCCAAATCGTAACATATCCAACATTCCTGCTTATCAACAAACGTCTCGCTTTCCGGTAATATTTCACCGTTATTACTCTTATCCCAAGATTTTTGGTCCAATTTCGCTAGTAATTTTCGTGGATTCAAAAGCCACAATTCGCCTGGTGATATGCAATTCCACAATACGGCGGGAAACCAAACTGCCAAACCAATTTCGACAACACGAAACACGACATCGTGAAAATTTCGGGACTTAATTGGCACCTTGGTCTTCCAAAATTCGGATAAGGTCTCGGAGAATAAAAACCCAACTATAATGATCGACATTAGGGCGTGGCTAAGCAGTCCGACACGTGACTGATGTAACTGAGAATTGTTCACGAGAGGACTCATGTTTGTCGTCTGGAGTGGTTCTTCCTCGGCGCCAGCGATTTGAACGTGACTCTTAATGAATCCACCTCGTACCTACAAAACATGATAGAATGTAACAGTTAAAAAAAATACCTAATGGACATTTTTAAAAGCAATGAATTTTTTATTAGTGCTAATTGGAAACCTATGGTGGCGTGCGGATATGCGTTCAGGAAACTTCTCCTTCTTTAATGATAATCCAAAAACTGGTATATTACTCAATGAACTCAGACATACACATTGCATTAAGATACAAGTAACTGCATACTAGACACAGGAACTGCTGTGGCTGTTGAAGTTAAAAAAAGTAAAACAAAAACAATTTAGCTAAATTGAATTTTTTCTTTCAGGTGTTACCTGATGATGACAGCTTTGCTGTTGAAACGCGTTTGATCTATGATTGTAGTTTATTGATTATTGTTTACTTTTTGTCAATTGGATTCACCAGGTTGGTAGATTTTGGCTAGTTATTGGCACAATTGTTGCCATGTTGAATTATTGCAACACCAGTGTGCCACTTAATGCCATAAATGCGACTTACCTTAAAAAATACTTCAACTCCATATATAAGGAAAAATATAACTACAATAAACAATAATACTGCGTAGCAACCATTAAAAATATGATTGTAATAAGAAACATTTTCAATAGGCGGTTGTACCAACTGTGTCGTTATAACTTCGGCCAACAATAAGCCATAACTAATAATGTTGAACACCAAAAATCCTATGAAAGATTTAGAGAGAAACTGTGGTTTTTCCCACTGAATTCCAGGTATATGGAAAACCTACAAATATGATTTCAATCAATATTTACACCTTTCACTAGTTCTACTTACTTCTGCCCAAAAGCAAACGATTAACGACGATCCTGACATAAGCAGAGGATAATAAGCAGATAACAAGCTATTTGCCCATCCTGACTTAAAAGTATTCTGAAACTATAGCATTAGATGGATAATGTTTCGTTTGATATTTACCGGTGAGGTAAAATACGCTCCTCTGATAGCACTGGCAAGAAATGTTAAAAAATATAGCAATTTTTGTGTCGTTATTTTACACGCCTTAAGAAATGTAGGCGTTTTCAAGCGCTGATATTCCGACACAATGCACATCAGAAGCTGGATGGTAGAAACCAACGCAATTAGCAGGAAAACTCCTCCTATTCCTGCATGGTAGGGTAAGTTGGGACCATCGCAGTGATCGCCAGAAAAACGTATCTCGCACACGCATGTTCCGTTGTGACATTCTCCCCGACCAGAACAATCGCTGATACAGGCAATATCAGGCATGAGAAGTAGGTGGCGGATCATTACAATATTTCATCCAACCTGCAAGAAGAGTTAGTTTAGAGGATAAACATCAACTATTATTAATAACAATAATAATAATCAATTGTCCTATATTGTACCATACATAACATAAGGTCAACACCCCGTCTATTTTCTCATTTTCTGTCAACTTGGTGTCAACGTGACATATACAATGTGAACAAAACAAATATAATTTAATGCCTTGACCTCGGCCTTGACTATACTTTTTTGTACTTCTTTGTTACTTATAAGTTATTATGTTCTGTGCTACTGATACTGGCACTAACCCTCTCCTCTAATCCCCTGAACTTACCAACAGAACAGAGAAATAGTCTAAGATAAAAAGCTATGGCGCCTTACTACTTTCTCCATCATCAAACATAGTGCAATATCTATACGAATTCACATTCAAATGACAGAGTTACAGAGACACCGCAATGCCTTCTATATGCGAGAATAACTACAAATGTTGCTGAATTCTTAAATAGTATGCTATGGTCCGATGCCAATGGAAGAGGAAAATATTGTGGGAAATACTTGTAAATATAGTTTTAATCTAAACAAATCATGTTTCCGAATTCTTCATAAAAGACGACCAGCTTCTTTTACAAAATTAGAAATATTTACAATAGCAGTAGGATTGGCAACACTGTTGTGCTATACTGAGTGTAAATTCCACTATACATATAAGAATGTAAAAAAATTGAGTGCTAGAGGGAATCAAAACAAGCACTTTTTCCAAATAAACCAAGGGTTGCATTCCTTCTTTAATTTTTTCTGGGCAACCATAACAGATAGAAAGACTGGTGGTATGTATGTCTTTCAAAAGGTTTTGGGGTATGCCCTTTCTCATATTACAAAAACATTTTCAAAATTCCTGCCACAAAAGAGCGCACCCACTAAAAGGAGATGCGAAAGAAAATTCTGATATCGACCAAATTTAATATCTGGGGGCTTTTGAGAATTCGAAAAAAAAATCCACTACTGCAATGCTTGGCCGGACACCGAAAATTGAGAAACTTCCACAAAATTTGATGTGTACATACTTGATGAGTTTAAGGAACAAAATTGTTGAACAGTTTTTTTAAACAAAAGTTATACTCATTTGAAAATTGGTCCTTCAGTTACAAAGTGTCCCCCGTCTACTAGTGAGTCATTTAGCATGTATTTAATTGAAAATGTCGCAAATAACACAAAAATAACGATTTGATAAGTCTTTCTAGTAATCGAGATAGTTAAACTAGAGCACGAACATACAGATAGGATCAACTTGATTCAAAATACCTTAAACAAATTACTCAAAATAGAAACAAATCATAATTACATTCATCCGTCTGTGTACACTTCAAACGGCTTATAATTATAACACTGTACAACTGTACTGTTTATAAAATATATCACTCTACATGTATGATCCAAAAATAACTCAGAAATGCGGTCTTATCAGTGCAAAGAACACCTACAACGCTTCTATAATTAAAATAAAAACAATAGTATGACGTAATTTTTCTATGATAAGAAACTATCCACTACAACAACGCAAAATAAGTACCTAATTTTACAATTTAACAAAATTGAACAGCAATATAGCACTACAAGAGAAGCATTTATCAATATTTATACAATATTGAATATACCATCATTTACTGTCTAGACTAGACAAACACACCCGTATGTAGTTTATTTATTCAGTTTACGTACATGTTTTTTGATTAATGCAAACAAAAGCAGTAGTAGTTCAGAAATTAAGAGTTTACGAGAGTTGGTTAAGTTAGATCTACGGACTACAAATTGACCCGATGGTCCACGACCACATTCCATCTCTCTTTTTCAACCGATTCATAAGATTTTGAATTAATGAGCAAAATTAATGAATGAACCATTCGCAATGCATAAAATTAATAGGTGAAATTAGTCTGTACGCAGTATCGCCATCTATGTAACAGCGAGGCAATTGGTTAATACAACAACTTTCAACGTCAAGGCGCGCACATTTAGGCGTATCCAGTAGCTGGCGCTAGTCGCACCGGCCTGCCAATTCTTGGCTGGCAAAGCCCTCTACCAAGGTGGTTTACAGGTATCGAGTGGCTGGCGCGGTTGTATGGGGAAAGGAGTTGGCAACTACTGGCAAGACTCGCTCTCTATTTGTTCCAGCGTCGGCGGCTAGCGCTGGACTGGCACGAAAAGTATTCCCACAATGCCAGTACTGGATACCTCTAAACGCGCCTTAACCTTGCAGCGCAAGTACAGAAGTCAGGCCTTAATCCTAAACATAGGTTCTCCGTTCATAAGTTTCCGTTTGTCCGTTAGCCAATCAGGTGAGGTTATGTTTGTTACATTATCAGTGTTCGGCTACGTCGTTTTTCACGGTAATAATCAGATAGCAATCATCATAATATACAGGGTGGTTCAAATTCGAGGGACACCATGGGGATTTTGGGAACTGTAAGTAGTTTAAATCTAGCAAAGTTGCGTATTTTGATGCTTAACAAAATGCAGTTTTGGAACTTAAAGAATTCCGACTACTTTCGGAGATATCCGGAAAAAGCCGAAACTTTGCAAAATCGTTTTTATTTTTGACTGAAGTTACTTAAAAAGATATTTCAAAATAAATGATTCATTATTATGGCCCCTCCCCCCCCCCCTACAAGATGCTACTTTTAAATTTTAAGGTTGACGTTTCGTCTCCAGTCAACAATGATCAACTTTGTTTTTTCTTATGGAAGTAATTTTTACTTTTTGTCAATTGATGGAGAATTTTATTCTGATTTCAAAAATGTAAACATCACTATCTTTTAATCATAAATAGCGCTATTAATTCGTAAGAACGCAAGCAACTACGTACGTACACTATCTAAGACAAAGTTTTCTAGGAAAAAAAGAAAATATTTGAATAGGTAATTAAAAAAATTGTGATGTTTATATTTTTGAACTCTCTTTTAAATTCTCTATAAAATGGCACAAAAAGTCAAAAATAACTTCCATAAGAAAAAAGAAAGTTGATGGTCAACCGGAGACGAAACGTCGGATTTAAAATTTGAAACTAGCATCTTGTAGAGAGAAAAAGTGGCCATAATAATGTGTTATTTATTTCGAAACCTTGCCAAATTTAAACTACCTATCCTCTTACAGCTCCCGAGATCCCCATGGTGGCCCTCGAATTTGAATCAGCCTGTATACTCCATAGATATAGCCACCCCATTTACTTGCAATAAGGAGCATCTGTGCCTGTGCCAACGCACTTACCACACTCAGACAGAGAAAACCATATTTTACGACTTTAGATTGTGTGAAAACTTACAAACAAGTGGTATGTACTTATTTGTATAGTGGGTTGGGTTGGTTGTATACAGTTGTATAGCGGTTGGTAGAGCAGCCATTGTTTAAACTAGTAAGAGCAAAACAAATTAATGAACCTCGTTATCTAAAAACACACGTTTACCCAAATATATACTTATACAGGATACAGTAACTAAGGTAAGTATATACCGGGAGATTACCAACGTGGGATCTGTGAAGAGAAAAGTTCAAGGTTGAGTACCACAACAAAGGTGTGGTTCATACTAAGTAAAAGGATACGATCGAATCGAAGTGAATTGTAGGTATGCTAAAACGGGTATATTCCAAGTAAAGAAAAACTGACTTGAAGAACATGAGGAAGCAAAATAATTGCTTTTTTAATACAATACCATGTATACTTACTTTGATATTTTGAAGGAAAATTAGTTTTCAAATAAAAAATGTGATTTCAGATCAATGGCACTTTACAGGTACCTACTCAATTAAACCCTCTAGTAGAGAACGACCGCATACACAAACTAGCCATTAGCTATTAATCCGTTTAGAAAAATGGGTTAAAAGGGCAAAAAATTGCGATTTTTTCGAAATTCCATGTTTATACCGCACATTATGCGCGCTTTAAAGCAAACGTTTCTACAGGGTGAGTTTTTTTCTCGTATGCGAACTTACTCATTTTACCGATTATATTAATTTTAGAGGTACTTTGAAAGCGGAAATTAATCAGCATAAAATTATGTATAACTTTGCCCATTTAAGCGACTTTGTATCTCATACGATTTACGAAATCCCCATAGTGAAAGTGGAAAAACAACTCACCTCACCCTATATAACTACATTAGATGCAATCTTTTGGCACAATACTGTGTTATCGCGGTTATTTGCCGAGAAGATTTCAATATTTACATACTTGTATCTGAGCAACGTTTTCAGCGGGTTTATGGTAATGTAATTAAGATAATGATATATCTATGTTACTTCAATCCCTCCGACCGTTCATCTTATGGTTTGACATCTCGGCACTGAGACCGTAAGACAGGCGAAAGAAATAGTACTTTGTGTACCAAGGCGGGAAAGTGGTTGTTTTCCGGGGCGAAGGAAGATATGGCCAGGCGAGGCCCAGGCGAGGCGCAGCCGAGGCTGGCCACTTCCTGAGGCCCGGAAAACAACTTTCGTGCCGTGGTGCACACAATATTTTTTATCCTATACACTTACATTTAAAATTAATCCCTCAACAACGTCCGACCGCAAGCGCTTGAATTTGGATTTGCTTTAACGCGTCAACGTGCACGCGTTTGTTTTGTTTATTTCCACGTTTCCTGCTGACTACGCGAAAAAAATTTTACGAAACGGTGCAATCTAAGTGGGCCCACGAGTATATTTTTTACTCGTAGATTTACCCCTTTCCCTTATAATACAGTTCAACGCAAATTCAAATTCTAGCGCGCTTGCGATTGCACAGTGCGGAGTCACCGAAGGGAGTCACGATGCAACAGAGCAGAGGTGCAAGTGGAGAATACCGATCATGTGCGAACTGAGTTGACATTTCCGGCCTTTCACTGGCGCGTGATTATTTCCTTAGAAAATAACGGGATTTAAGGGGTTGTAATTAATACCAGGCGCATTTGAAATTATTACTGGTCTTCTGTATTAACAAATGTGTTTTAAAATTGAATGTGTGTTTTCAGGGACAAAATCACACCGGTTACATTTTAAATCCTTCGCAGTATCCATGTCTTGTCAAATGTTAGATGCTTTTAAGACTGGATTTATGCTTGGCGACGAAAGCGCAATGGGCACACTTTAAATCCTTGATGATCTTGTATTTTAAAAAAATGTGTTTTATAAATAGATTTATTCATTCCTTACAGTCACACTGGACACATTTTAACTTCGGGGTAGTCTCGTATGTTAAAATGCTACTTATTGCGCATAAGCGGTGTTCTACTTACAGTGCAGAGTACATGTAAATCTTGGTGTTAAATGTATTGACACAGATGCTCGTTATTGAAAGTAAATGGAAGATTATGACTTAGGTTTGAAACGTTTGAATTGGTCACGTGATGTTGGGAAAGTATTCAAATTCACGAAACATTGATAGGTATATAGAGAGAGGTTCGCGGTAATTAAATAAATTCTTGAATTCAGTAAAATAAAGTGAACATAGGGTAAATTTAATTATTAAATCAGTGTTGACGATTTTATGTTTCTTATTTAATTAAAAAGAAATAACTTCTTTGACATTTTATTACAACCGCGCCATCTAGCTTACATAAGGCGTATTTTTTTCTCGCCTAGCCGACAAAATTGAATTTTCTCGCTCCATGCGTGCAATTGTCTTCTTTCGCGTCCTCACACAGGCGAGAAAATGTAAGTTTCTCCTTGTATAGGATAAACAGAGTTTTGTTCAAAAATGTCGTGCCTGCACAAGCGCATTGCAGAATTATTGGGACACATGGAGTAGTATTTGCAGAAACAAGTAATATAATTTATTATCTATTAACGCTTATCTCAGCCAGAGATATCAAAACGACCTTCAAGATCGCGAATACCCGCACCCATCTAATTCATACACTATAAAATAAATAATGCAAAACACTTCTCTTTAAAATCTACATATTGTGACAATGAACAACATGAATATAGTTGCAAGTATGTACCAAATTCCTGAGCCTTAACTTTAAAGAAGTGCGACTATTAAGTTAAAATAGTAATCGTAAACGATTTACAAAAAGCCACATGAATGGGCTTTGTCCGAAAAAATAGTCCAGTCGAATTCGTTTTCAGCCATTTAACCAAAAAAACTGTCATTTTTCCATTTTTTCACAGCAATACTGGGTAACGAATACCATTTTGGGGCATTCAAAGGTAAACCAAGGGCCAAAATCAAATAAATATTGGGTAAAATAATATGTATGAAATATCTAAAGAATCCATTTATTATGGTCTGACTTAATAGTATTGTTTGCCATTGTTTAAAACTCTTTACAGCTTGATTAAAAATGAAACTTTATATAAATAATTTTATCATGTACAAATATATTTAAACACAAAAGTAATAGCATATAACAATGAGATATAATAATGTATGATTTTGAGTTAATGTTCAATTCGGTGGACTGAAGGACCATAGATTAAGTATAACTTTGGCGAAATTAAAATTTAAACTGAGCCATACAAAATACATCAATAAAACGTTGTGGCACGTACCTTGCTTGGTTTTCGGTTTCGTATCTGGATAGGTTTTCTAGCGGAAGCCCCCAACTGGATCCTGATATCTTCTAGTAACACTCCACTGTTTAGTACTTTTGGAAGTGTATATACTTAGATCAACTGTATGAATGTAAAACAGGCCTTCCACGTGCATTCACTTCATCGAACTTTGAATTAACGCCACGACTTCGAACTTGGAACAGAATGTTGAAACACCACTTCCACGTTCGCACATGGTTCGTACAAACTTGGCGAACACATACAGGTACGAATGTGCACGCGAAAACAACGATATGCGTTTTCGGTTCCTCATATACTACAATGCGTAAATTTATTTCACTTATGTCTTAACTCCAGGAGCGACAACCACATCCACGCGCCCAGCATCGCCCCGCGCCAAGAATTTAGGATTGGCAAAACTCTTCGCTCCGCACCAAGAACGATGCAAACTTTGCGCGATGACCCCTTCCACGTTCGAACTTGGTCTGTTTGTAGGAGTGTACACTCCAAGTTCGATGAAATGAATGCACGTGGAAGGCCTGCTTAAAGCAGAACAAATGCCTGTCCATAGAAACTACCTTTATCTGCAATCTCACTTCTATTACTGTTTGGAAGCAATTGTGCGTTTCGAGCTGACGTACTGATGTTGTACTTGCATGGGATAATTATTTTTTGAAATAGCGCAAAACAAACTGAGGGTGATACAAATATTAAGATAAAAAAATTCAGAAAACAGTAATTCATTTGATTCAATTGATTTTTTACTATAATTTTTTTGCGCACTTTCCAACATGTTGAACGGCCACTTTCTCCGTCCGGCCGTCCGGAAGCCTTAACTACTCCTACAGGTTTTAAGATATTTGGTTCGTTCTTTCTGCATTTTGTAGCTTATAGATCTGGCACCCGAGCCAGGAAAAATCGATTAATTAGCCATAGTCACGGACAGATTCTTAAAGATCCTTATGAAGTATCTAACTATTTTGGAAATTTCTTCGTAAATTCTATCCAAAATTTGGTTAGCACAAATCCTATAAACCGCAGCAAAGACTTCACGAAACAACTAAATTTCTGTCCTAAGTCATTTTTTATGCCACCTGTGACCGAAAATTGTGTGTTGGATGTCATAAACGCTCTAGGTAATAAAAAATCGAAAGGTCCTGATGAAGTTCCTATCGCCATAGTGAAAGAGTGCCGCGTTGCTTTCGCGTACTATCTATCTATACTGATAAATGTATCGATACAATGCGGTAAATTCCCGACCCAGTTAAAAGTAGCAAAAGTTATACCAGTGTACAAAAAACTGGATCCAAAGGACCCGTCTAACTACAGACCAATTTCAGTGCTATCAGTGTTTTCAAAAATAATTGAGGAAATTGTGTGCGATAAAATCTCTGCATTTTTGAATAACAACAATGTCTTAAGTCATTCTCAGCACGGATTTAGAGAAAACCGCTCAACAGAAACTGCCACGATTGATTTCATCCAGGAAATTCATAAAGAACTGGACCGTGGGAGGGTAGTGATCGCAGCGCTCCTCGACATCTCACGGGCTTTCGACACTGTAGACCATGAACTACTTGCAGAAAAATTAAATGCAGCAGGCATTAGAGGAAAAGTTAACGAATTGGTGATTTCCTTCGTGTCGGATAGAAGTTTCAGAGTTCACATAAAGGGAGAGAAATCAGAACAATTTAATATCGATATTGGGACTCCACAGGGAAGTACCCTTGCTCCAATGCTTTTTCTAATCTACGTTAACGATATGGTCGAGTATCTGGGAAAATATGGCATTCTGCCATTGTTGAATATTGTGTTATCAAAATTTGCGGGACAACTGATCAATATGTACTAATATGTTTTTACAGATCACCAACTAACATTAAAGCCAATTTTGACTTATTTTTTAATATTGTTAATTCTGTCTTGTTCGAAGCTTACAAAATTTCTGAACTAATGAGAATGCGTGTGGTGATTGGAATATCAATACATGTGTAGAAAATTCTCAAACCATGAGGTTATTTGAAATTTTCAATTCTTATGGAATGCAATCGTATGTCAACCAACCAACTCGAGTCGCAGCTGAAACGTCCACTTGTATTGATCACATGTTTACTAATATTTCTCATAATGATATACTAAGCTGTCATGTTATAGACTGTACCTTATCCGATCATTATGCTCAAGTAATGGAATTAAAAGCATCAGTGTCAAACAATAATACCTATATTTGTAAGCGCCTTTACACGTCAGACAATGTGACTTTATTCTTATCTAAAATATCTACTGAGAACTGGAAGGACATGCTAGGCAGTAATTGTGTTAATGCTAAGTATGAAGCATTCTATAATATATTTTATTACCATTTTGACCTTTCATTTCCAAAAAAAAGAAGACTTATTAAACTTCGTACAAATAACTGGATGCCAAATAATTTAACACCGTGGACTAATTACATTAAAGATCTCTATCGCCTGTATAAAACAACGCATATTGAACTAGTTAAACAAAAATATCTTTCAGAAAAAAAGAAATACTGTGCATTCATAAATAATTATAAAATCTCTGTAAACGAATCACAGATCGCTATGGCCAATAAAAATAAATCTAAAGTAGCTTGGAACATAATTAATGGCATCATAGGAAAATCCAATAATCACAATCAAATAGAACTTCAAATTGGTCAAACTTTAATTACTGATCCCCAAACGATAGTCAATGCGTTTGCTAATAAATTTGCAGAACTACGTATTCCTGCGCATATTCAGACTCACACCGTGAAAGACATTGTGTCCACGAATGAAACTATTTACTTCTATCCAACTACCCCACGTGAAATTCTTAATGTAATTACCTGCCTTCCAAATAAACAATCAACAGGTTTAGATGAAATTCCCACCAAAATTGTAAAAGCGGCAGCCCCTTACATATCTGCACCTTTAAGTGAATTGATAAATGTATGCCTCTCTACAGCTGAATTTCCCACGATGCTAAAAAGTAGTTCAAAAACTATTCCGCTACACAAAAAAGGAAACATGGGTGACATCAACAACTATCGTTTATTGTCAGTTCCTTCTGTATTTTCAAAAATATTTGAAAAGGTAATATTTGAAAGAATGCTGAAATTTCTGATAAGGAATAAGATCATTTCTGCGTCACAATTTGGATTTATACCGAACTCCACAACTCATAACGCAATTTTTCATTCCATATCTCATATATTAAATGAATTAGACAGACGTCAATGTGTCGCGGCCATTTATTTCGACTTATGTAAGGCGTTCGATACTCTGAACCACGGTGTACTGTTATCAAAATTAGAAAGATACGGTTTTAGAGGAAATGGACTTAAATTAATTAAATCCTATTTAGAAAACAGAACTTTAAGAGTGTGTTTTACGCATACTGTTGACAGTAATTTACAAACTGCTTACTCATCACCGTTGACCATTAACCATGGAGTACCCCAAGGGTCGATACTCGGTCCCATTCTATTCGTACTCTATACCAATGATCTTAGTCATTCACTCCCCGTAACGTCAGTCTATCAATTTGCTGATGACACTTCATGTATAATATCGGCGCCCAATGTTTGCCAACTATCCTCCCGAGCATCTCATATTGTCTATAAAATGGACCAATGGTGTAGGAATAATTCCTTAGAATTAAATCACAAAAAGACGGTATTATCGGTGTATGGTAAAAATAATGCGTGGTCATTGTATGTGCGCAATGGTGACAAAACGGTACCACAAAGCAATGAAACAAAGTTTCTTGGAGTTACATTAGATTCTCAACTGAAATGGTCAGCGTACTGCAATCAGCTTAGGCGCAAACTAAGTTCAATCTGTTACCTTATAAGGCGTCTTAGGACTCAAATCTCTATAAATGGTATTAAAATGTTTTATTTTTCGTACGTTCAGTGCCACATATTGTATGGCATTATGTTCTGGGGCTCTAGTAGTCACTCTCAGCAAATATTTATCGCTCAAAAGCAGATAATAAGAGCTATTTCTGGCGCAAAACCACTATCATCTGCTAGAACACATTTTACTGCATTGGGCATAATGACTGTTCCTGCATTATATGTATACTCCCTAGTAATGTTTGTAAAAAAAAATCCCTCTTTGTTTACTACTAACGCTGAAACATATGACGCAATGCTGACTCGTACCAACAAAGATTTGAGAATTCCTCTACATAGAACTGCATCATTTGAGAAAGGACCTTATTAATCCGCCATTAAAGCATATAATATGCTACCACTGTCACTTAAAAAAATAATGCCAACGCATCGTTTTAAATATGAGTTGAAACTTTATTTAACACGACTAACCCTATACAACGCCCATTTCGTATAATCTTTATTTCGTATAATCTTTATTTTTTCTCTGACAATGCTAATGTTTACAAAATGTAAAACTTATGGCAATAAATTATTATTATTATTATATATATTATTATTATTATTATTTTTTTAATATGAATGCGGACGTTAACCTAATAAAAGGCGCGTATGCAAAGATCAGCGGTAATGCAACAGATAGTGATTTTCATTTCATAATGTCGTTGGCCGTCTTAGCCTTAGCGATAAAACCAAAAACCATACATCAATAATTATAAACAGAGGCAGATATACTGTTTGATCATAATGAATAAAAAATTATTTTATTTTATAGCGGATGTTAAAACGTTAAAACTTTAAGCAACTAAAATGAATTAAGATTGTATCATCAAATTCAAGCACACCTCATCGAGAGTAAGCTGCCTAATCATTTATTTTTATTTATTTATTTTTATTTTTGACCTTCATTTTCAAATGGGCAGGGTTTCAGCCAAGGCTGTTCTACCAACCAACCCACTATGCATTTGCAAATATCCATGCCCGAACCCGGATTCGAACCAGGCTGCCTAGTAATGAACGATTTGATGAAAAGAGTAATGGAATTATTTTTTTTTTTTATTATTAAATAATTAACGTATTAATGCATACAAACAGATATTTATCACTCCTTGTATGTGACAATCGACTTTTGATTAAACGATTAGGTGATTAATCGATTATTTGGTTAATCGATGATTTGATTAATCGATAATTTGATTAATCGATGATTTGATTAATCGATTATTTGATTAATCGATTATTTGATTAATCGATTATGTGATTAATCGATTATTTGATTAATCGATTAATCAGTGTAATCGATTATTTTTCATAATCGATTATCGATTATTCAAACCCGTAATCGCCCAGCCCTAGATACGACAGCAAAACGTTTTCTGACACTATCTCGACATTTTCCTTTATAGGCCAGTCATAAAATTCACTGTAGCTTGGACTTCGTGGGTAGACTTTCAATCGCAGAGTTGGCAGTATCTTTTATCTCGGGAGCAGTCCAAAAAATTCAGTATCACCTCCACTTTCGTTTTCGTTTCCATTTTGTAAATGAGCTGTTTATTTATTAACGAGCGACAAAGAGTGAGTTTATGTTTTGTACTTTCTGCCCGTCTGTCCATTCGTCCGTGTACATGATAACTCACGAACGGTTTCGAATTTTCCAGTTCTGTTTTGTATAGGTAAACAATGGTCAAGGGACTAAGTGATAAAATTTTGGTCAATACTCGTCAACCGGAAATGACCTTGTCGCTTGTTCCCCCCTTTAAGACAGCGAAATTTGATGGCCGTCTGGCACACGTGCAAGGTATAGGATACATATTGCAAAAATTTCCAGGACTTTAGGACCATTCCCCTAAAAGTAGTTCAAAACTGCAGAAGTGGGTCCGGACAGACGGGCAGACGGACGGACAAAACGCAAACAATTGCACATTTTTTTAATTTTAAAAAATGTACTAAAAATAGTTATGGCACAAATTTGGAAATTTTACCATTTTCTTGTGAACACCGTGTACCCGTATCACTAAATACAACTTTCTTATTATCAATATCAAAGTAGCCCTTTACTCGGTTTAAAATTATTTCTCAAATGTATTTCCTAACTTCAAAAAACAAGGTCTGGGCCTGCCTTATAGAGAAGTATTCGGAAAAAAATTAATAAGATGGCAACATTGACAAAAAATCGAAAAGCGAATAGCGTTCAATTTAAAGGGTTAACAAGTGACATTCAAACACGTAAAAATATACAGGATGTTCTATTTAAAAAAAAAACAGTTATTTATTTACACCGTAAAAGTGAGACACCCTGTACATTCAAAAATAGTTTCTATAGATGCGCAACCATCTATTATTATACACATGCACACACGGTTTTTTAATATTTTTTACGAGGTATGAGCTATGCACACACGTTAAAATGAAACTTTGAACTGGCCACGGCCAAGGAACTCGTCCTAATTATCAAAAACCTATCACTTAAGAAATCGCCAGGCGACAATACAATACCAAATATCATATTTTAAAAAAATTACCAAAAAACGTCCGCGTATTTGGTCATTTGCCTAAGATTAGGGTATTTCCCAAATATATAGACGGAAACATGCAACAATACTAAACTTAAGTTCCCTAAACCGCGAGAGTAGTAGAAAGGTAGTAACAGCTCAGAACAATCAGTTTACCATCAACTATTTCGAAGCTCCTAGAAAGAGTAATTCATTTTTGCCTTAATAAAGTACAAGGACTGGCCATTACATTCAATTCAGACAAGGTTATCAACTGCAACACGTCGTTGACCATTGAAAGATTATTGAGTAAAGAAATCTATCACTTAAAATTTTTCAGTTTCGCCAACTTAAGAATGACGAAATATAAGTAAAATAATACCAGATTTCGAGGAAATGGAGTGAACTTTTAATTAAGATTGTAGAAAATTTACGACTTTTTCCGTAATTTTTTTTATTGAAAACTCTAGCCATTTTTATTAATTTCATGATCATACATTGGGGGGCTTATTAACGTCATGTACCCCTTGGGGTTGTGGCATTAAGTTTCAACCCCAATGTAGATTTAGCCCTAGTGGTTAAAAGGTAGTGGTACAAGACTTGTTATTTACGATACAAATTAGTGCAAAATGAGTAGAAAATGATGACACAAAAATGTTTAAGAATCTGGGATTTTGGCGTTAAGTCGCAATCCCAATGCAGATTTGGTCCTAACGATTAAAAGGTAGGGGTACAGAATCTGGTATCCGTTGTACAAAATTAGTAGGTACAAAATTTGCTAATCTTATTAGTGGAGGTTACTACATAATGAACTTCTTTTAAATTTGGTTTTATTGCCGTGGGGCTATTTTACGCTCGATTTTACGTTACTAGCGGCACTCCACTACAAAATGTCATCTTCCGGCTAGGTACAGTTGTGCATTCTACAATTACTTAATATTAGTCAAAATTAGTCTTTAATAAAAAACTGTCAAATGTTACTAGCTTAGCGAGATTGTGAAATGTTGTGACATTATAATTGAAAGTAAAAAAACTGTAGTTTTTGAAATGAGTGTAATATATGCATCTATGATGAGTATAAGTACCTAATCAATACGTCAAGAGGTCTTCTCAATATAAATATTAAAAGATCAACTGAGTGATGTCTTTGTAAGCTTACGTCTTAGCGGGACGTAATCTTTTGATGTTATCCTCCCTTTTGAGAAGTTTTACTTCCTACTCTTCCTGTGGAATTATCTGGTAATCACGTCTCTCTGGCTCTCCTCAAAATCCTCGACGGATAATAAAAAATTACTCGTGCAAGCTTGGAATTCTACATTACCCTTAAATGCACACGACTCGATCGACGCCGCCGTAGTTGGCAAGTGTTGGAACTACGAGGGTTTTATTTTATTTTCAACACCTGCCGTAGACTACATCGCGGATCCTGTAAGGTTTGCGAAAATTTAAAATTAAGAGAGGTCTTATGTAAATTTTCATATCGTCACGTACAGCCATAAAATTTTAAGCGTTAGCGAAAAACTGCATTAAATTTACTCAAATACCATTAGAACGAACTGAATTACGCGCGGCTAGCTTTATAGGTATAGTCCTAAATTTATTCCCACTATTCATGGCGGAGACGGTCATGACACGTCGCATATTTTAAATTAAACAGCATTATCGTCTATGTAATACTAAAATCATATTTAAAGGAACTTTTTTATAATTATAATTACACAACCGCGTCGATTTGAATTTCATACACAAATACATAATCAGCAGAAATATATTTACGTATAATCAATTTACCGTTCAGTTATATTCATCCCGAATTTTAAAAAAAAGTTCGTTTAAATAAAGTATACACTTTTAATTATGATTCTCTCGTTTTGAAATGAATTTTGTGGAAAATGTATAAATAAACCTCGTATTAAGGTTTAATTAGTTTTCAACTCATTTTCAGTATTTACTCAAAAACCTATTCTCAATATGCAAATAAATGTAATCCTTTAACTTTAATTGTCAATGAGACCTAATTAAAGACTCGGGCTAATAAACCTTAAACGTTGTTTACTTGTACTGCAAATTTCCGATTAAAATACTTAATTAAAATTTATNACAAAGGAACAGACGGAGAGACAACCGGCAGGCGACAGATAGCAATGCAAAATTATAAAACGATCTCTAGGATCGTTAATAAACGGCAAAAGTGTAAAATTATGGAACATGTGAAAAACGGTTTTTTGTTTTTTTTTACACTAACTTTTTTTGTAAGCGGTACAGAAAAAAATCCTTCCTTGGTACAAGACTCGACACCATAACGAACCAAATAGCGAAAAAAGTAGAACAATAGCTCTTAAGATAAAAACTAGTAGCGTCGCAAAGTTAGCGGACGGAGCGGACGGACGGACGGACGGACAAAGTGGCCACAATAGCGCATTTTTTTTTTATTTTTGTGGAAATGCGCTAAAAATAAGATACCAGTTATATCAACGGTTTTTGTATTTTAATCAAATAGCCTTGATGAATGAAAAAAAAAACAAAATCTATTGGAGGCAACAAAAACAATGAGATCTCAACTCCTCGGACCAAAAGAATTCACCCAGGTTGTATTCTTTAATACAGCAAAAATTGAACCAACAGGGACAAAACAAACATCTTAGATACATGCCGCGCAAAGTCACGACATCTTTACATTTCGTCTTTATCTACTGTTTTTGTAACATTTTTCTTTGATAACAGCAAAAAAATGTTAATAGCCATACATAGAAGAAACCGAGGAAGACTTTGGTTAGAAATGTTGGAAATGCTCTTTTCGATTTTGTATAAATTATTCTAAAATTCTCCCCAAATCACTTGGCAGTATTAGTGTACAGGTCAGTTCAATTGTTTAGTCATTACAGCGATGGTGCAGCAATTGTTGTGATTGTAAAACAATTATAGAGCAAGTACCTAATAATTGAATCATTTTAAAGGATCTCAGAAAAACTAGAAAGTAGTGTTGTCTACCCCTGAAATTTCAAGGCAAAAGTAACAGTATCAATGTAGAGAGTAAGAAACAAGTAGGTATGAAATTGTATACACAAATATTCATATTTGGAAATTAAGAAAAAAATGTCGGTGGAATTCATAAATGAAAAAAAAATGAATACAATTTTAGCAAGTTAATGCAAAAATCAAAGTTGTTCGATCTAACCAGAATTAACATTGATTTTCCTAGATTTGACTACTGGAACTAACAAAACAAATATTTTTTCAAAATAAGCTAAGGGCCTAAAAGGTTTAGAGAGCAACATCCTTCCGAAATTACTTTAAATTTTCGAGCTATTATCTAGGGATTTCAAAAATTAGGAACTGTCTGAACTTGGCACCTTGTTTCTCTTGTACTGATTATAGTACTAAATAACTGGGCTTTCAATCTAGAACTGTAGAAATTTTATGGGTGCATCTCTTAACTGCTAGTCCTCTGCGAACAATACCTCAAATCCGGATACTGGCTCCAATACAGAGGTATCGAACCACGAATTTGCACAAAGCTCGCTCTATCACCCTGGCACTCCACAATCTGTTCGGTTTCGACGAAATTTGCTACATTTCCAACATTATCCAAACCTCGGCGGAACAGTCTTGTACCGGGTCGATTGATGCTTCTTCTTGAAATGACGGTCCAGGTAAAGTTGTAACCGTTGATCGAAAAGTCATTAATCGCCATAAACCCATGCAATAGTGGAAGACAGAAGTTGTGAATTTCCAGACGAAATATCTGTTTGATTAGATTGGAATTCCATACGAAGCGATGATCGGCCCTCTCAAATAAGGAACGATTCAAAAAGTCGGGCTCCATTAGATGTAACCGTTGCATTGTATGAGTAAGATCGTAAGTGTAACTAAAATACAAATACGGAGTGTCCAGTACATTTTTAATCATACTCAAGTATGAATTGTTATCATCTAACTGCTCGGCATTCAAATGGAGAGTACTACGATTATATGGAATAAGCTCACTGGAGACAAGGCACCAAACTGCATGACCGGCAATTGATCCAACGTAAGTGCGTTTCGTAGCTATGATTAGATACTGGCCGGCCAATAAACGAACGCTTCCGAGTAAACCACAAAACTCACGAGAACTTGTAGCAACAGGAATATCATTTACATTACTCTGCAAAGAGAGCGATTCGGACACACGATCCACTACCAAATACTTGGAACTCAATTTAGGACAAATGTAAAACTTATCCGGAGTTATAAACCTTAAAAACAGAATTTTAAATTCTCTCTCTACAATGTTATATTGTGTATACTTACAAGTTGAAATCATCATATACATCGGAGTAAAACATGTTTAGTAATCGCTTAGAATCAACTTATACATTAAATATTAAACTACAAAAATTATAAATAACAATATTAACTATTCTTTTTATAAAAGTACAAGGGTGTTGTAGATTGTAGATGATTCATTTAAAATTATTTATTTTATAGGTTTAGGTTAACTTGTCAGTGTCACTGTCATTTAATTTTTATCCCAGTAGACAGTAGTTCCAAAACAATTATGTTTTCAGTACGATATGTGTCCATGCGAGCATCTTTCTGAGCAGTGTGGCCTCATGCCATCCATATGCTCCATGTGTGATGCCCGCGATGTTTTTTCCAAATTATCATTGGGCTGATCGGGTTTAATCAGATTGGTAGATTTTGCTTTAGCAACATTATTGCCACAATTGTTTCCAGCAAAACGACTTCATCCCCTTATAGTTTCCAGGTAAATTTTTACTAATCTGGTGTATTTAGTTCAAATATGGCAGACCTCCTAACAAAAAATAACACCACTCTGTCTCTGTAGTTACTGTATTTCTTAAATAGCAAGAAATGAAATGGTTTTCCTTTTCAATAGTTTAAATTGTAAAACGTAGATGTCTCTACCATCAAGAAAAATGAATAAATGCCAATCTTGTAACCTTTATATAATCATTATCAGTTCACTATCAAACATCATTAGGAAATGTAGCCCATAGAAATAGAGGTTTATTGCGCGTTGCTAACCAACGAAACCATTCTGAGCTTATTGAAATAGTGATAATCAGCCCTGTGATGTATCACTAACGCATACCTCACTAACGTTAAACAGTATTATCTTTGGTTAAACTGAACTCGCATGTTATCTGTCAAAAATGACTTTTTGCCTAAACTAAATTACGCAAAAAATCCTGTGTATTTAAATAGATTTTGAAAAGTATTTTACCCAGCTCTGTCCCCCGCCGCATCTTGGTTATACAGTGACTACACAGTACACACAGTGGCGACAAGCAACAATTAGCTCTGCCCATCGCCACTCCGAGATTCACATCGCATCACTCCTATCTCTTTTAGTTCTCAAAATACTCCCGATTAACATTTTGGCAAGTTTGTATTGTTAGAACAATACATTCAAATGTTTTGCTTAAAATCGATTAAACGAGTCAATACAAATTACTCGCAGATAAAAACTAAACTGTAAACACTTCTGTGCAGTGCCAAGCACAGTTAGGGTCCCTTCGCATGCATCCACTGAATAGTACTTTTCATTGAATAAGCACCTTATATTCAAAATGGTACTTTTCCTATTTATTTAGCAACGCTACAACAGCGCCACCATGCGTACCTCATGCTAGTACCTGATGAACAATGAACTTAGGTACAATAGAGGAAAAACCCACAAAGGAACAACTGGATGTACCCACTAGTGCTAGAGAAACGGAATCGAGGACTGTTCTCCACGCTGTTCGACGACTCATAAGGTGATGGTGATATTTTTTTCTTATTTTCGTGGTTAATAATGACAAGTGAACTCACACTGCCAAACTCTTAAGACTAGTTGTATTCCGACCACCTGTTTTATTGAAAAATGTTTCGCTACAACCAAGCTTAAGGGATTATTTTAAATAAGAACATAACAAATATTTGTTTATTTTCTTGCAGAAATTGTTAATAAGATGTCAGATTAGATTTGTCATAAGAGAGATGATTAAATACATTGAGCATTCAGATTTCTAACACAGATACCTACAAACTATCATTAACAAGAGCTTCCTATTAAAAATCACCGGGACATGTTTATACAACAACCATAAGACATTTTGCAGTTCTTCACAAGTGCGTCAATTCGATTTTGGTTACACAAGTCAAAAAATGACCTATAAATTTTGAGGTTCACTTTCCGTTGTCTTAAGGTCTACGGTTACTGCACCGCTGATAGTGGTCACATGACTGCCAATACTTAGTGACCCGACCTTGGCTCTGTTGTATGCACTTAACGTATTCTGTCCCAGAAACCTGAAAGTAAAAGAAAACGATTAGTGATTTGCTTAGAATTTGGAATAGGATACCTAATGCAAATGTAGATTACAAAGGCAGCTAAGCTGGCACTGATCATTCTGATGTAGGGATCATCAAACAGCTGAATTACAGTCCAGGCAGCAGCCACTGCCGAACACAAACACGTAATTATCAGAGCAGTGCTACTCCAATGATGTGCCGTAAATCCCTTTTCCCAGTCCAATTTGTTGGTTTCCTTAACTTGATATGCCTGCTTGCAAACTTTACATTGTAGTGCTTCAGTGCTACCAGATGAACTTTCCATTAACCATCTTCTCAAACACTCATGGTGTACACTTGACATGTCACCAATACACCCGCAAGGTTGTATGAGTGGTTCCGGCTTATCCAAATCGTAACATATCCAACATTCCTGCTTATCAACAAACGTCTCGCTTTCCGGTAATATTTCACCGTTATTACTCTTATCCCAAGATTTTTGGTCCAATTTCGCTAGTAATTTTCGTGGATTCAAAAGCCACAATTCGCCTGGTGATATGCAATTCCACAATACGGCGGGAAACCAAACTGCCAAACCAATTTCGACAACACGAAACACGACATCGTGAAAATTTCGGGACTTAATTGGCACCTTGGTCTTCCAAAATTCGGATAAGGTCTCGGAGAATAAAAACCCAACTATAATGATCGACATTAGGGCGTGGCTAAGCAGTCCGACACGTGACTGATGTAACTGAGAATTGTTCACGAGAGGACTCATGTTTGTCGTCTGGAGTGGTTCTTCCTCGGCGCCAGCGATTTGAACGTGACTCTTAATGAATCCACCTCGTACCTACAAAACATGATAGAATGTAACAGTTAAAAAAAATACCTAATGGACATTTTTAAAAGCAATGAATTTTTTATTAGTGCTAATTGGAAACCTATGGTGGCGTGCGGATATGCGTTCAGGAAACTTCTCCTTCTTTAATGATAATCCAAAAACTGGTATATTACTCAATGAACTCAGACATACACATTGCATTAAGATACAAGTAACTGCATACTAGACACAGGAAGTGCTGTGGCTGTTGAAGTTAAAAAAAGTAAAACAAAAACAATTTAGCTAAATTGAATTTTTTCTTTCAGGTGTTACCTGATGATGACAGCTTTGCTGTTGAAACGCGTTTGATCTATTATTGTAGTTTATTGATTATTGTTTACTTTTTGTCAATTGGATTCACCAGGTTGGTAGATTTTGGTTAGTTATTGGCACAATTGTTGCCATGTTGAATTATTGCAACACTAGTGTGCCACTTAATGCCATAAATGCGACTTACCTTAAAAAATACTTCAACTCCATATATAAGGAAAAATATAACTACAATAAACAATAATACTGCGTAGCAACCATTAAAAATATGATTGTAATAAGAAACATTTTCAATAGGCGGTTGTACCAACTGTGTCGTTATAACTTCGGCCAACAATAAGCCATAACTAATAATGTTGAACACCAAAAATCCTATGAAAGATTTAGAGAGAAACTGTGGTTTTTCCCACTGAATTCCAGGTATATGGAAAACCTACAAATATGATTTCAATCAATATTTACACCTTTCACTAGTTCTACTTACTTCTGCCCAAAAGCAAACGATTAACGACGATCCTGACATAAGCAGAGGATAATAAGCAGATAACAAGCTATTTGCCCATCCTGACTTAAAAGTATTCTGAAACTATAGCATTAGATGGATAATGTTTCGTTTGATATTTACCGGTGAGGTAAAATACGCTCCTCTGATAGCACTGGCAAGAAATGTTAAAAAATATAGCAATTTTTGTGTCGTTATTTTACACGCCTTAAGAAATGTAGGCGTTTTCAAGCGCTGATATTCCGACACAATGCACATCAGAAGCTGGATGGTAGAAACCAACGCAATTAGCAGGAAAACTCCTCCTATTCCTGCATGGTAGGGTAAGTTGGGACCATCGCAGTGATCGCCAGAAAAACGTATCTCGCACACGCATGTTCCGTTGTGACATTCTCCCCGACCAGAACAATCGCTGATACAGGCAATATCAGGCATGAGAAGTAGGTGGCGGATCATTACAATATTTCATCCAACCTGCAAGAAGAGTTAGTTTAGAGGATAAACATCAACTATTATTAATAACAATAATAATAATCAATTGTCCTATATTGTACCATACATAACATAAGGTCAACACCCCGTCTATTTTCTCATTTTCTGTCAACTTGGTGTCAACGTGACATATACAATGTGAACAAAACAAATATAATTTAATGCCTTGACCTCGGCCTTGACTATACTTTTTTGTACTTCTTTGTTACTTATAAGTTATTATGTTCTGTGCTACTGATACTGGCACTAACCCTCTCCTCTAATCCCCTGAACTTACCAACAGAACAGAGAAATAGTCTAAGATAAAAAGCTATGGCGCCTTACTACTTTCTCCATCATCAAACATAGTGCAATATCTATACGAATTCACATTCAAATGACAGAGTTACAGAGACACCGCAATGCCTTCTATATGCGAGAATAACTACAAATGTTGCTGAATTCTTAAATAGTATGCTATGGTCCGATGCCAATGGAAGAGGAAAATATTGTGGGAAATACTTGTAAATATAGTTTTAATCTAAACAAATCATGTTTCCGAATTCTTCATAAAAGACGACCAGCTTCTTTTACAAAATTAGAAATATTTACAATAGCAGTAGGATTGGCAACACTGTTGTGCTATACTGAGTGTAAATTCCACTATACATATAAGAATGTAAAAAAATTGAGTGCTAGAGGGAATCAAAACAAGCACTTTTTCCAAATAAACCAAGGGTTGCATTCCTTCTTTAATTTTTTCTGGGCAACCATAACAGATAGAAAGACTGGTGGTATGTATGTCTTTCAAAAGGTTTTGGGGTATGCCCTTTCTCATATTACAAAAACATTTTCAAAATTCCTGCCACAAAAGAGCGCACCCACTAAAAGGAGATGCGAAAGAAAATTCTGATATCGACCAAATTTAATATCTGGGGGCTTTTGAGAATTCGAAAAAAAAATCCACTACTGCAATGCTTGGCCGGACACCGAAAATTGAGAAACTTCCACAAAATTTGATGTGTACATACTTGATGAGTTTAAGGAACAAAATTGTTGAACAGTTTTTTTAAACAAAAGTTATACTCATTTGAAAATTGGTCCTTCAGTTACAAAGTGTCCCCCGTCTACTAGTGAGTCATTTAGCATGTATTTAATTGAAAATGTCGCAAATAACACAAAAATAACGATTTGATAAGTCTTTCTAGTAATCGAGATAGTTAAACTAGAGCACGAACATACAGATAGGATCAACTTGATTCAAAATACCTTAAACAAATTACTCAAAATAGAAACAAATCATAATTACATTCATCCGTCTGTGTACACTTCAAACGGCTTATAATTATAACACTGTACAACTGTACTGTTTATAAAATATATCACTCTACATGTATGATCCAAAAATAACTCAGAAATGCGGTCTTATCAGTGCAAAGAACACCTACAACGCTTCTATAATTAAAATAAAAACAATAGTATGACGTAATTTTTCTATGATAAGAAACTATCCACTACAACAACGCAAAATAAGTACCTAATTTTACAATTTAACAAAATTGAACAGCAATATAGCACTACAAGAGAAGCATTTATCAATATTTATACAATATTGAATATACCATCATTTACTGTCTAGACTAGACAAACACACCCGTATGTAGTTTATTTATTCAGTTTACGTACATGTTTTTTGATTAATGCAAACAAAAGCAGTAGTAGTTCAGAAATTAAGAGTTTACGAGAGTTGGTCAAGTTAGATCTACGGACTACAAATTGACCCGATGGTCCACGACCACATTCCATCTCTCTTTTTCAACCGATTCATAAGATTTTGAATTAATGAGCAAAATTAATGAACGAACCATTCGCAATGCATAAAATTAATAGGTGAAATTAGTCTGTACACAGTATCGCCATCTATGTAACAGCGAGGCAATTGGTTAATACAACAACTTTCAACGTCAAGGCGCGCACATTTAGGCGTATCCAGTAGCTGGCGCTAGTCGCACCGGCCTGCCAATTCTTGGCTGGCAAAGCCCTCTACCAAGGTGGTTTACAGGTATCGAGTGGCTGGCGCGGTTGTATGGGGAAAGGAGTTGGCAACTACTGGCAAGACTCGCTCTCTATTTGTTCCAGCGTCGGCGGCTAACGCTGGACTGGCACGAAAAGTATTCCCACAATGCCAGTACTGGATACCTCTAAACGCGCCTTAACCTTGCAGCGCAAGTACAGAAGTCAGGCCTTAATCCTAAACATAGGTTCTCCGTTCATAAGTTTCCGTTTGTCCGTTAGCCAATCAGGTGAGGTTATGTTTGTTACATTATCAGTGTTCGGCTACGTCGTTTTTCACGGTAATAATCAGATAGCAATCATCATAATATACAGGGTGGTTCAAATTCGAGGGACACCATGGGGATTTTGGGAACTGTAAGTAGTTTAAATCTAGCAAAGTTGCGTATTTTGATGCTTAACAAAATGCAGTTTTGGAACTTAAAGAATTCCGACTACTTTCGGAGATATCCGGAAAAAGCCGAAACTTTGCAAAATCGTTTTTATTTTTGACTGAAGTTACTTAAAAAGATATTTCAAAATAAATGATTCATTATTATGGCCACTCCCCCCCCCCCTACAAGATGCTACTTTTAAATTTTAAGGTTGACGTTTCGTCTCCAGTCAACAATGATCAACTTTGTTTTTTCTTATGGAAGTAATTTTTACTTTTTGTCAATTGATGGAGAATTTTATTCTGATTTCAAAAATGTAAACATCACTATCTTTTAATCATAAATAGCGCTATTAATTCGTAAGAACGCAAGCAACTACGTACGTACACTATCTAAGACAAAGTTTTCTAGGAAAAAAAGAAAATATTTGAATAGGTAATTAAAAAAATTGTGATGTTTATATTTTTGAACTCTCTTTTAAATTCTCTATAAAATGGCACAAAAAGTCAAAAATAACTTCCATAAGAAAAAAGAAAGTTGATGGTCAACCGGAGACGAAACGTCGGATTTAAAATTTGAAACTAGCATCTTGTAGAGAGAAAAAGTGGCCATAATAATGTGTTATTTATTTCGAAACCTTGCCAAATTTAAACTACCTATCCTCTTACAGCTCCCGAGATCCCCATGGTGGCCCTCGAATTTGAATCAGCCTGTATACTCCATAGATATAGCCACCCCATTTACTTGCAATAAGGAGCATCTGTGCCTGTGCCAACGCACTTACCACACTCAGACAGAGAAAACCATATTTTACGACTTTAGATTGTGTGAAAACTTACAAACAAGTGGTATGTACTTATTTGTATAGTGGGTTGGGTTGGTTGTATACAGTTGTATAGCGGTTGGTAGAGCAGCCATTGTTTAAACTAGTAAGAGCAAAACAAATTAATGAACCTCGTTATCTAAAAACACACGTTTACCCAAATATATACTTATACAGGATACAGTAACTAAGGTAAGTATATACCGGGAGATTACCAACGTGGGATCTGTGAAGAGAAAAGTTCAAGGTTGAGTACCACAACAAAGGTGTGGTTCATACTAAGTAAAAGGATACGATCGAATCGAAGTGAATTGTAGGTATGCTAAAACGGGTATATTCCAAGTAAAGAAAAACTGACTTGAAGAACATGAGGAAGCAAAATAATTGCTTTTTTAATACAATACCATGTATACTTACTTTGATATTTTGAAGGAAAATTAGTTTTCAAATAAAAAATGTGATTTCAGATCAATGGCACTTTACAGGTACCTACTCAATTAAACCCTCTAGTAGAGAACGACCGCATACACAAACTAGCCATTAGCTATTAATCCGTTTAGAAAAATGGGTTAAAAGGGCAAAAAATTGCGATTTTTTCGAAATTCCATGTTTATACCGCACATTATGCGCGCTTTAAAGCAAACGTTTCTACAGGGTGAGTTTTTTTCTCGTATGCGAACTTACTCATTTTACCGATTATATTAATTTTAGAGGTACTTTGAAAGCGGAAATTAATCAGCATAAAATTATGTATAACTTTGCCCATTTAAGCGACTTTGTATCTCATACGATTTACGAAATCCCCATAGTGAAAGTGGAAAAACAACTCACCTCACCCTATATAACTACATTAGATGCAATCTTTTGGCACAATACTGTGTTATCGCGGTTATTTGCCGAGAAGATTTCAATATTTACATACTTGTATCTGAGCAACGTTTTCAGCGGGTTTATGGTAATGTAATTAAGATAATGATATATCTATGTTACTTCAATCCCTCCGACCGTTCATCTTATGGTTTGACATCTCGGCACTGAGACCGTAAGACAGGCGAAAGAAATAGTACTTTGTGTACCAAGGCGGGAAAGTGGTTGTTTTCCGGGGCGAAGGAAGATATGGCCAGGCGAGGCCCAGGCGAGGCGCAGCCGAGGCTGGCCACTTCCTGAGGCCCGGAAAACAACTTTCGTGCCGTGGTGCACACAATATTTTTTATCCTATACACTTACATTTAAAATTAATCCCTCAACAACGTCCGACCGCAAGCGCTTGAATTTGGATTTGCTTTAACGCGTCAACGTGCACGCGTTTGTTTTGTTTATTTCCACGTTTCCTGCTGACTACGCGAAAAAAATTTTACGAAACGGTGCAATCTAAGTGGGCTCACGAGTATATTTTTTACTCGTAGATTTACCCCTTTCCCTTATAATACAGTTCAACGCAAATTCAAATTCTAGCGCGCTTGCGATTGCACAGTGCGGAGTCACCGAAGGGAGTCACGATGCAACAGAGCAGAGGTGCAAGTGGAGAATACCGATCATGTGCGAACTGAGTTGACATTTCCGGCCTTTCACTGGCGCGTGATTATTTCCTTAGAAAATAACGGGATTTAAGGGGTTGTAATTAATACCAGGCGCATTTGAAATTATTACTGGTCTTCTGTATTAACAAATGTGTTTTAAAATTGAATGTGTGTTTTCAGGGACAAAATCACACCGGTTACATTTTAAATCCTTCGCAGTATCCATGTCTTGTCAAATGTTAGATGCTTTTAAGACTGGATTTATGCTTGGCGACGAAAGCGCAATGGGCACACTTTAAATCCTTGATGATCTTGTATTTTAAAAAAATGTGTTTTATAAATAGCTTTATTCATTCCTTACAGTCACACTGGACACATTTTAACTTCGGGGTAGTCTCGTATGTTAAAATGCTACTTATTGCGCATAAGCGGTGTTCTACTTACAGTGCAGAGTACATGTAAATCTTGGTGTTAAATGTATTGACACAGATGCTCGTTATTGAAAGTAAATGGAAGATTATGACTTAGGTTTGAAACGTTTGAATTGGTCACGTGATGTTGGGAAAGTATTCAAATTCACGAAACATTGATAGGTATATAGAGAGAGGTTCGCGGTAATTAAATAAATTCTTGAATTCAGTAAAATAAAGTGAACATAGGGTAAATTTAATTATTAAATCAGTGTTGACGATTTTATGTTTCTTATTTAATTAAAAAGAAATAACTTCTTTGACATTTTATTACAACCGCGCCATCTAGCTTACATAAGGCGTATTTTTTTTCTCGCCTAGCCGACAAAATTGAATTTTCTCGCTCCATGCGTGCAATTGTCTTCTTTCGCGTCCTCACACAGGCGAGAAAATGTAAGTTTCTCCTTGTATAGGATAAACAGAGTTTTGTTCAAAAATGTCGTGCCTGCACAAGCGCATTGCAGAATTATTGGGACACATGGAGTAGTATTTGCAGAAACAAGTAATATAATTTATTATCTATTAACGCTTATCTCAGCCAGAGATATCAAAACGACCTTCAAGATCGCGAATACCCGCACCCATCTAATTCATACACTATAAAATAAATAATGCAAAACACTTCTCTTTAAAATCTACATATTGTGACAATGAACAACATGAATATAGTTGCAAGTATGTACCAAATTCCTGAGCCTTAACTTTAAAGAAGTGCGACTATTAAGTTAAAATAGTAATCGTAAACGATTTACAAAAAGCCACATGAATGGGCTTTGTCCGAAAAAATAGTCCAGTCGAATTCGTTTTCAGCCATTTAACCAAAAAAACTGTCATTTTTCCATTTTTTCACAGCAATACTGGGTAACGAATACCATTTTGGGGCATTCAAAGGTAAACCAAGGGCCAAAATCAAATAAATATTGGGTAAAATAATATGTATGAAATATCTAAAGAATCCATTTATTATGGTCTGACTTAATAGTATTGTTTGCCATTGTTTAAAACTCTTTACAGCTTGATTAAAAATGAAACTTTATATAAATAATTTTATCATGTACAAATATATTTAAACACAAAAGTAATAGCATATAACAATGAGATATAATAATGTATGATTTTGAGTTAATGTTCAATTCGGTGGACTGAAGGACCATAGATTAAGTATAACTTTGGCGAAATTAAAATTTAAACTGAGCCATACAAAATACATCAATAAAACGTTGTGGCACGTACCTTGCTTGGTTTTCGGTTTCGTATCTGGATAGGTTTTCTAGCGGAAGCCCCCAACTGGATCCTGATATCTTCTAGTAACACTCCACTGTTTAGTACTTTTGGAAGTGTATATACTTAGATCAACTGTATGAATGTAAAACAGGCCTTCCACGTGCATTCACTTCATCGAACTTTGAATTAACGCCACGACTTCGAACTTGGAACAGAATGTTGAAACACCACTTCCACGTTCGCACATGGTTCGTACAAACTTGGCGAACACATACAGGTACGAATGTGCACGCGAAAACAACGATATGCGTTTTCGGTTCCTCATATACTACAATGCGTAAATTTATTTCACTTATGTCTTAACTCCAGGAGCGACAACCACATCCACGCGCCCAGCATCGCCCCGCGCCAAGAATTTAGGATTGGCAAAACTCTTCGCTCCGCACCAAGAACGATGCAAACTTTGCGCGATGACCCCTTCCACGTTCGAACTTGGTCTGTTTGTAGGAGTGTACACTCCAAGTTCGATGAAATGAATGCACGTGGAAGGCCTGCTTAAAGCAGAACAAATGCCTGTCCATAGAAACTACCTTTATCTGCAATCTCACTTCTATTACTGTTTGGAAGCAATTGTGCGTTTCGAGCTGACGTACTGATGTTGTACTTGCATGGGATAATTATTTTTTGAAATAGCGCAAAACAAACTGAGGGTGATACAAATATTAAGATAAAAAAATTCAGAAAACAGTAATTCATTTGATTCAATTGATTTTTTACTATAATTTTTTTGCGCACTTTCCAACATGTTGAACGGCCACTTTCTCCGTCCGGCCGTCCGGAAGCCTTAACTACTCCTACAGGTTTTAAGATATTTGGTTCGTTCTTTCTGCATTTTGTAGCTTATAGATCTGGCACCCGAGCCAGGAAAAATCGATTAATTAGCCCATGCGCAATGTCAAGTTTCTATTTAGTTATTTTTTGAAGTTTTAACCAAAGATTCTTCTAGTCAAAGCAAACATATCGCATTTTTTAAACAAGTTTTTTATTTATAAGAATATTTATGCCTTCGCTTATTTTCCTTTGTGCACATAAGTAGTCCGCTATGACTTTTCTGGAAGTACTGATCAAAGTGATCAATTCATGGAGGATTTTAGTGCAACGGCATTAGTTTTGATCTTTTGGTTCAGTTACAAAACTTGCCTATTATTACTCTAAGAATTCAATTTTAGAAGTCGAGTGGACCCCGCACATAAGAACACGCCCAAGACCATAACAATCTTAACATTGTAAATATTGAAATTGATGGAGCCGATTACAGAAGTACAATCATAGCGTAACCGCAAGATCTCGTGCGCAAGACTAAACTGCGTCCTAGTCCCTCTGTTGCTTGTTGGTCACAACTATGCTTCTTTTGTAAAGTCCTTCAGCTCCAACGTCGCATTTACTTTAATCTAAGAATTCAATATTGTTGCTTTAATTGGAACAAATTTGATGACCTTTTTTTTGTCTGGGAAAGGTTTCGCCCATCGACTGGGACGATTTCACCATATGGTGATATGGTACAACCACGATTCATCAGCTGTTATGATCCCGACCTTCTTTCAGGCCTGCGTTGGGCGCCATTTTGCAATAGTATAACAAATTTTGGAGCACTCGCGCCCACCGCCCTAATGGTGTCAGAATATCGGATAAATTTCCTGGAAAATGGCAAATTCCTCCAATATGTATTCTCCGAGGTATTCTCGAATGGTTGTGCGCAAGTGCACCATTCTGTTGAAACCAATAGTTTCCGACATTTCTTTTTTTACGGGCCATATAAAAAAATAAAGTTGATGATGATTTGTCCGGAACGACACGTATTGAAAATCTCTTAACGCTATCTTGTATAGACCTCAAAAAGTGGTACCTAATCTGTTGTGTTAAAATGAAATCGGCAAATTTCCGTTTTACTTACTTACTGATTTATCCTAGGATTTATCTTCGAAAGTACATAATCGGAATTTTCTGGTTTTCTTTAACGCATGATCATAACTCATTTCTATTAAATGAGTAATTTTTTTATTGTTTTAATTTGTAAAACAACAATGATATTATTTTTCTTACCTAAATTTCGAGCTAGATTTATACGGATAATTTGTTAAACTGTTTTCGTCAAAGTATTAGGCATTGTTTAAACACGTTTAGTTCAACCGTACCCTTGTAATAAGAAGTTGTAATTCTTTAGATACAATAAAAGATAATCATAATAATAAATAAACTTTTTAAAAGCGCATCTTTTCTCCAAATTGATAATCGTCGTATCTTCTATGGTTTTGGAGATAGTAAATAGATTTGAGAATGCCAAATCCGTTGTAAGAAAAGCGAACGACACCCTAATGACTCAATGAACCTTTTGAGCACATTTTCAAACGAAGTTGGGTGCGCTATTGCAGCCACTTTCTCTGTCCGTCCGTCTGTCCAAGGCCTTTAACTACTCCTACAATTTTCAAGATATTTAGTTTGTTCTTTTTGCATTCGGTAGTGTATAGCTCTGGCACCTGAACCAAGGAAAATCTTAACGATTAAGCTGCACATCAATGTCAACTTTCTCATTTATTAATATATTTTGTTGAAATTTTAACCACCGATACTTCTAGTAAAGGCCAAACATATCGCGCATAGTACAAAACAAATGTGCGCATGCGCAGACTGCGCAATGCCAACTTCCTCATTTATGGAAGTCTTTCTTTGTTGGTCTTTTCGGAAAATGCGCTGAAATTACTCGCCTTAGGGCAAAAACCTTTTACTTGTTTTAACATCTATTCTTTTTCTTAATGCGGTTCTATCACCAATAACCGACCTATTCCCGCACGTTCTAAAATTAATTGATCCGGTAGTATTCGTGTTGCCGGTGACAAAGAGATTTTATTAAATTGTATGAAATTGTAAAAGTGACACCAAGTCGCGTGTACCACGTACGGTTTTAGGTAATCGAGGTTTTAATTGTTATAGCCGAACCGGATTGTAACATCGGGTTGTGATTGGGAAATTCGAATGACTTGTTAGAGTTACTCATGAAAAGCACACAACGTGGACATGATTTTTGTAGTGCTAACTTAAAAAACTTTCAAGGCCCAGGGTGATTGTAATCGATCTTTCCGTTGCAATTAATAATAAATATCGAAACCTATTAAGAAATATGTAGAAGCGATGTAATATAACATTTTATAATCGGTAACTAATAGCTACATTGACGTATTGTGGATAATTGATATTTGAATAAACTCGTCATAAAAGGCGCATTTCTTTACGCTTGATGGCTTACACGCATACCTACAATACAAAAAACAATACAACTGAACCAGAAACACCATTTACCCATCGTTTTGCGGATCTTGATTATAACAGAGTGGCTCGCTCTCATCTTCGGCATTGTTTCAACCTAGAGAAACAACACCCCCCTGTAGTTTACACAATATTTTAACCATTGGTGCTTAAAAAAACAAATGCAAACAAGTTATAAATCAGCATATGCATGATGAAAGCGCATTTTTGGTAATATCGATCAGTATTTGATTAGCGAAGTTTAAAATTATCTATCTCATGAGTAATCTAACTCAAAATAGACTAGAGCCTGCACATCTACACTATAGCAGAAAGCTTTTAGTGAAAATTTGAAATCTCTAGCCGAGTCTCTAGCTATTGTAATTGCTGAGATCTCAGCCGGACAGCCAACCAGCCATAACGAATATAATATGCGCTAAAAATTAAATCGAAGGGCAACTTTTTTTAAATTATAGATATTTCAATCAAAGGTGCCTCTGATGTACCTACCACCCATCCTCGCATCCATCTCTAAAAACAAGTCAACACCTATTGAGAACCTGTTTTTGTGTTTCCTGAAAAACGTCAAATACAAAAATTCCTGCAATACTTCAAACTCAAACAAATTGAACTGGCACAATC
>NW_022170249.1:8093403-8168480 GCF_008802855.1 Photinus pyralis
AAATAATGGAGCAGAACTTAAGACGCTGCGAAACATTGTACACCAAAGCAGAGAAGAAGGGGGAAGTAATATCAGAGCTTGAAGTGGACATTCAAGCAAACGAGGTGAGCTTCTCTCATGAGTATTTTAGAAAGGATCCAGTCACGAAAATGGAATTCGAATACGATAACATACAAGAAAAATTAAAAATGCTCACCAAAAAGGCAAGTATAAAGGCGACAAACAACATCGAGCTGCCCAAAATAAAAATACCAACGTTCCGAAGTGGATATGACAATTGGGCTCCCTTCCACGATTTGTTCGAGAAATTAATACATTCCAACGAGAAGTTATCGAACGCGGAGAAGATGCACTATCTGAAGGGGCATGTGGACGGAGAAGCAGCAAGACTTATACAGCATCTAATGATCTCGGAACAAAATTACGTAACAGCATGGAAGATCCTTCAAAACAGGTATAATAACAAAAGATTAATGGTAAATACGTTATTAGATAGAATCCTGGAATTCTCGAAAATGGAAACAGCGAAGGCATCTCGATTGAAATGGCTTCACGATACCATACATGAGTGTCTGGAGACAATATCAAATCTGGGAATGGATACATCGTCATGGGGTCCAATGGTAATTAGAATCACCACAAAGAAATGGGACTCAGAAACCAACAGGCTATTTGAGCAGTCACTAAAACAACCAAATGAAATCCCAGCATTAGGAGAAGTGATGCAGTTCATGCAGACGAGGTTCCAGTCCTTGGAGGCATCGGGGTCAATGCAGAGCAAGGATGCGAGTCCTAGGTACACCTGGGGAAACACGTCCACCATATCATGCCATTACTGCCAACAGGAGCATCGACTTGAACAATGCCTTAAGTTCAAGGGGCTATCAATCAACGACAGAAACAAGGAAGTAAGAGAAAGAAAAATATGTTTTAGGTGTTTAAAACACAACAGCGAGGAAAAATGCTACTCAGCGTACAGGTGTGCAGAATGCGGTTATCCACATCACACTTTACTTCACCAACCGTACAAACCAATAGCAGAGCGGGCAACACAAGCAAGCACAAGAACATCACACACTACAGTATCTAAAAGGAATTGTCAAACCCAAAAGGAAAACCAGGAAGTACTACTAGCAACAGCGATAGTACAAGCACAAGACCTCACTGGCGTACAGCAATTATTAAGAGTACTAGTGGACCCTGGATCACAAGCCTCGTTCATCACAGAAAAGGCAGCACAGCAGTTGAAGCTACCACGACAAAAAGCGAATGCAAGGGTATCAGGAATAGGTGGTTATGATCACACTAACGCAAAAACCAAGATAACGGTTCAATTACATCCAAGACAACCAAGTGAGTATGAGTTAACAACAGAACTAATCATTCTCACAAAGATAACCGAAAATCTACCACTGGCGTCGTTTGAGATGAACAAAGATCCATGGAAGAATGTGCTGTTAGCTGATCCCACGCTGAATAACTCCGGACCAATTGACATACTACTGGGTGCCGAGGAATACGCAAAGATCATACTACCGGGAGTCATGAAAGAAGGAAAATTAGTGGGTCAACAAACCGAATTTGGGTGGGTGATATCCGGGCAAACAAAGCACGGTGTCAACCAAGGCTATCAAATACTGGGCATGGTATCAACAATGGAAGAAGAGACACAACTATCCAAATACTGGGAAATAGAAGAAGCGACCATGGCTAATGGGTTCAATGAAGAAGACAAGAAGTGCGAAGACCACTATAAGGCAAACACTACACGCAGCCCCGATGGAAGATACACAGTCAAGATTCCATTCAAGAAGAATTCGATCAAATGGGGGCGATCCAGACCACTAGCAATAGCCAGGTTGTTGCAACTGGAGAAAAAACTAGCAGCAAACGACAAGATGCGTGAAGAATACAACGCGTTTCTACAAGAATACCTGGATTTGGGTCACATGGAAATGGTACAGGCACACTCAATCGAGGGCACACGCTATTACATACCACACCAACCAGTGATAAAGGAATCCAGTACTACAACGAAGATGAGAGTGGTGTTTGATGCATCAGCCAAAACGACGACCAGCGGAAGTTTAAATGAGATGATGTATGTGGGACCGAGGTTGCAGCCAGACATAGCCGATATATTACTAAGATGGAGAAAACATCAATATGCGTTCACAGCAGATATTAAAAAGATGTACCGCCAAATAAGGATACATCAAGACGATCGCCAGTTCCAGACTATAGTATGGAGATTCGAACGTAATCAGCCGATACGCGAATACCAGCTCAACACAGTAACATATGGAACAGCGGCAGCTCCATACTTAGCCATAAAGACACTACAACAGTTAGCAGAAGACGAAAAAGAAGAGTATCCATACGCAGCACGAGTCACGCTACAAGACTTCTATGTGGACGACATTTTATCTGGTGCTAACAGCATACCTCAAGTAGTACAATTGCAAAAAGAATTAACCAATATGCTAAAAAAAGGAGGGTTCCAGCTACATAAATGGGCAGCCAATAAAGAAGAGATATTAACCACTATTCCCATGGAAGCTAGAGATCCTGCTGTAGCCGAGTTCAACAATGACGACCAGATCAAATCGTTGGGAATAAGATGGATACCAAACCAAGACATCTTTACGTTCAAATTCAAGGATGGCCAAGATAAACCAACCAAACGGAACATTTTGTCGGAAGTGGCCAAGATATTCGACCCTTTGGGTTGGCTGTCACCAATACTCCTAAATGCAAAATTACTCATACAAAGACTCTGGCTATCCAATACAGGCTGGGACGAAGAGGTGGCGGAATCAATCAAGATAGAATGGACAAACTTCAAAATCGATCTCAGTATGGTGGAATACTTACGGATACCTAGATGGATGCAGTACGATCAAGACCAAGAAAAAATAGAACTTCATGGGTTCTGTGATGCATCAGAAAAAGCGTATGGAGCAGTGGTGTACTCAAAAACAGGAAATGGGTGCATAAGTCTATTAATGTCAAAATCAAAAGTCGCCCCAGTACGAACCAGGCAAACGTTACCTAAATTAGAATTGTGTGCAGCAGTGCTACTAGCAAAGGTGCTAAAAAGAGTGACAGAAGCATTACAGATACCAAAAACAACAGTGTACGCGTGGACCGATTCCATGATCACACTCGCATGGATGAAAGGTGACGCAAACAAATGGAAAACCTTCGTGGGAAGTCGAGTGGCACAAATCACAAGCATGACCGCAAAAGAACAATGGAACCATGTGCGTACTAATGATAATCCTGCAGATCTGGTATCGCGAGGAACAACAACATCCAAATTAAAAAACAACACGTTATGGTGGAATGGACCCATATGGCTAAAAACAGATAAATGGAAACACAGTACAAGCGAATATCCTACAACAGAGGTAGAGAGCAAGAAAACTATGACAATAATAGTGAACAATAGGAACGAGCTAGCAGAAAGGTTTTCTTCACTAACACAACTAATTCGAGTGACAGCATACATCATTCGATTCATCAAGCATTGCAAAAAAATTACAGTAGCTGACGAACATTTAACAGTAGAAGAACTCAATACGGCATTAAAGAAACATATACAAGTAACACAACAGAATACATATCCAAGGGAAATACAAAAGTTAAGTAAGAAAGAACAAGTACACAAGGACAGCAAGTTAGAATCGCTCAATCCGTTTCAAGATGAAGACAGTTTACTTAGGGTAGGAGGGAGGTTACGCAATTCTTACTTATCATACAACGAAAAACATCCATACATTCTACCAGCAAACAGCCATCTAACACGACTACTGATTTTGGATGCACATCAAAAAACATTACATGGAGGTCTTCAAATAACATTAGCATATTTAAGAAGAAAATATTGGATTATCACCGGTAGAAGAACAGTTCGAGAAATCATCAACAAGTGCAATACATGCATAAGACATAAGGGACAAACATTACATCAAATAATGGGAGATCTGCCAGCATCCAGAATAACACCATCATCACCGTTCGAACATTGTGGAATTGACTATGCCGGTCCCATACAAGTAAGAGCATGGAAAGGCAGAGGCCATAAATCATACAAAGGATACATTGCAGTGTTTGTATGTCTAGCAACAAGAGCGATTCATTTAGAAGTTGTTAGTGACATGACATCGGAAACATTCATCGCGGCTTTCAGAAGATTTTCAGCAAGACGAGGTGGTTGCCAACACATATACAGCGACAACGGCACCAACTTCGTCGGAGCCAGCAATATGATACAGCAAGAAATTCAACAAATAGTACACAGTAGAGAAGTGCAAGAAACATCGGTGTCAACTGGAACTCAATGGCATTTCATTCCCCCAGCAAGTCCACATATGGGAGGAATTTGGGAAAGTGGAGTTAAGTCCTTAAAACACCATTTAAGAAGAGTAATTGGGGAATCAACACTTACATATGAAGAATTAACTACATTAACTCATCAAATCGAAGCGTGCTTAAATTCAAGACCAATAGGAAAGTCCAGTGATGTAGTAGACGGAGGTACAACACTAACACCCGGTCACTTTCTAAGAGGAAAACCAATAATAGAACCATTCGCGAAATCATCAGGTACAATAGAACTCAACTTAAGCAACAGATGGAAAATGGTACAAAACATGAAGAAACAATTCTGGAAAGCATGGACGACGGATTATTTGCATAATTTACAACAACGCTATAAATGGAAAACAAAAGAAGACAATCCAAAGATAAATGATGTATAGTACTCATCAAAGAGGACAACTTGAGTCCAGGGAAATGGCCACTTGCAAAAATCAAAGAATTACATCCATCAGAAGACGGCACTGTACGCATTGTTACCATCCAGAAGGCAGATGGGAAAGCATCAAAAAGGAGTATTCATCAACTAATACCAATCACGACAGAAGAAGGTAACACCGCAGAAAAAAATCAAACAGCAACATCACAACAACACGCATATGGATGCAATCTGAAAACATTCGTTATAAGCATACTAATGCTATTGGTCACAGTAACAGCAGAATACAATATTACATATCCAAAGCCAGGTTTCTACATTGAACACATGGGAGAAGTTCAAATTGAAAGAGGTATATTCCGAATCGATCTACAATACAACAAATCACGAATCAAAGAGGATATAAACGCAGCATTTCTAACGACTAGTAATTTCAAAGAGTTGTGCAAGAACGCAACAGAAATGACAGAAAACGTACAATGTACAGAATTGGTGCAACATATCGAGGATCAAGAAAATCAATTGAGATGGGTACAAGAGGGAATCAACTACATAAGTCAAACTCGTAAAAAAAGAGGTATCTTGGGGAATATATTAACGGCGATATTCGGTGTGAATGACGAAGTATACAAGGACATTGATGCGTTAAACAAGAATCAGCAAGAGTTAATGCGGAATTCAGAAAGACAATCCAAAATAATGTTGTCTACTATATCAAAATTTAAAGAGACAGAAAACCGCATCGAGAAGCAATTAGAGCGCTTCAACACTAAATTAAATGAAGCGATAAAAGCCATAAACCAGATGCAGAAATGGTATAAAACAATAGACGAAAACAGACTAAATATTCACATCTTAAGTACATATCAAACTAGCAGTGAATCTAGTAACAGAAGTACACAATCACTACAGCAAAATAAGAAACATCCACTACAACCAAGGGAACTTTCAAGAACTTATATCAGAAACCCACATCAGAAGTATTATTACATCGGCAGAGCAGAAATTACCAAGCATCCTCAAGATTTTACCACATCCAATAATCAAAGTAACTACAAAACAAACAGTGGAAGTGATTCATGTGTTCGGGTTTTTTCTGGTGGCAGAGATCACGGTATACGTGATTATGAAAGTCACCCCAATTCCTATAAAAATTGAAAATTCTACGTTTTGGACCTTAAATGTCAATGAAGAAATGCTAGCTGTGGACTACAACAATCAACTATATTTCGAAATATCAAATGAAGAATTCAAAGACTGCCTACAAACAAACAAACACAATTTTATATGTGCTCCCACTATGGTGAAGAAAATAGAAGAAAACAAAAATTGCATCATTGACGAAGTCTACAACAGAACAGAAATTAACCAATGCAATATACAACAACATGAGATTCAAGGATTAATTTGGAAGCAACTCTATGCCACCAATACTTGGATGTTCATCACTAATCAGTCCACACGTATCGCTATCTCCTGTAGTGGCGAACGACAGGAAATCACGATCAATGCCACTGGAATTATCAGGATGTCACAAGATTGCCTGTTGAAAACAAAGAAAAGTATACTCAATCCGAAACGGGATAAAAAGTTATCAGTACTAGGTAGCTACATAAAACAGTTTAACAAACCATATAATCATACAAGGTCAACTCAGCAAATAACCAAAGTAATAGAAGAATCAATATTCCATGCAGAAGACTCTTTTAAACAGCTAAAAGACGAAGAAGAAACTCTTAATGCAGATATTCGAAATATCAAATGGCGGTCCACAACATCACAGTCCATTATTACAAGCACGACAACTACCTTACTCATTGCAATTATCTTGGCACTCGTACTAGGAATAAGATTCTACATCCAGCACAGAAACAAATCACATACCAAGGACAACGATCGCGAAGCAGTTCAGTTAGAACCATTATATTCAACTATTCCCGGGGAAACACAAAACTAAAAGATAGATTAGGGCGCGGCTGGCAGAATGTTTAATATCACCATTAAACAGGAAAGGGCGCTGGCCAAATATTAGAGAAATAGTTAATTGGGAAAGAAAGTAGGATTAAGAAATAAAATTACATTGCATTATTTGTAAATGAGGACAATTTGCACACAACATTGACTAGGTTAGTTTTCAATTTGCAATTAACAGATTGCAATTAATTTGCCAATTGTTGTATAAAATTTTGTATATAAACAACGTAAAATGTAGAATAAATTACTATTGACACTAAAGTCGTTTAGTCACTCTACGTGAGCACGGGGCTTCCAAGTCTTTAAAATTCGGTGCATGAGACTGTGTACCACCCTGTGCTTACACTAAATAATATTGGGAGTAATCTCAATATTGTTCAGGTTTTAAAAGTTTAGTAAACAAAGAGGGTGCACAACTTAAGCCGAACGGCAGGCAAGTAAATTCATAAAGTGTATTATTAAATTTAAATCTCAAGTACTTTCTGTGAGCTCTGTGAATCGGTACCAGATAATACGCGTCTTTAAGGTCCAGTTTGGCCATAAAACAATTGGGTGTTAAAAGACTACTAGCTAATTTAATGTCCTCTAGCTTAAAGTGATCCAATCTTATAAATTTATTCAGTTGTTTTAAATTCAAAATTAATCTACTAGAACCATCAGGTTTAGGTACCAAAAAAATACTTGAAATAAACTGGCCAGGTGTATTCCTACATCTGTTTACAACTCCCTTGCTCCGCAAGGTATTAATCTGATTGGACAACTCGAACTTCTCAGTAATAGACCAGACCTTTTCAAGAGGAATTTTCCCTTGTCGTACTTTACTTGAAAAGGAAATTTTATAACCCTTAATCCAAGTTAAAATTCTCTTATTTTTGGTGATACTTGCCCATTGTTTTTCAAAGTACTTTAGTCGACCAGCTTAAATACTTACATCTAATAAGTGTGCCTCCGGCGATAATGTTTGCCGTTGGGTTGTCGTCTGTCTCTCTGGTTCTCCTTCTGGACTAAGTAACGACTGCGTGTGACAAAGGTGGTGCGCCCCCCTCCTCTCTTCGAAGACACTGTAAAATTCCGATTGTGAAGAGGAGCTCGAGAGGGGCGATTTGAGTTTAAAGGTTTAGAATTCTGCTGTGAATTCTGTTTAGAAGCCACAAGATCCTTCCCAATCTTTTCTAACGCCTGAATATTTCTAATCTGCTCCGATAAATTCTCGCCAAATAGCAACCCAGATATGGGAGAATTCTTGACAGCTTCGGTCACCGAAGGATTCAACTTCTGTAAAATAAGTGCTCTTCTTATGTTGCTTTCTCGAAAGAAAATATCCGCCACCAATTTACAGGCATCGGAAACAAGCTCAAAAATATTGTCGAACTGTGAGTTAATTTCCCCCGAAGACATAATCGTGAGCACTTTACCTAATGCAGCAAGCCCTGCTCGTAATTGGTCTTGCCCCAAGACCAACCTGTCATCCCTGTCAATCACGCTCTTAGATAAATTAAATTTCACCTCGGGATTCAGGACAGGTGGGTTTAATTCACAATTTGAAGGCCTGACATATTTAAGCAGATACTGCTTACGAACCTCCTCCGGAAGCCCATTTCTAGTTAATGCGAATAAAACGTCCGCAACTTCTTGCTGCATAGGCGCAACGCACTCCGGCTTATCTATCAAAAAATTTGACATGACCTCCACGCATTTCTTCTCAAGGTTAACTGTAGGTCGCGTAATTGAAATTCGAGGTGATAAATCAGGGGTCGCAAGACGTTCCGCGTCTGACCCACTAAACGTGCCTGCTAAAGAAGCAGAATCACTAGCGTCCGAGTCCGAAACTGGGACGCGTGAAGATGAAGGCCGAATATCAACCGGCGAACGGGATCTCGAGCGCTCCGCGCTGCTATGCAAATGGCGGCGGCCTTTGTATCTTACCCCGCGTTTATGAGACCGACCCGGCCTCGCTAAATCCCGTTTTACTTTACATCGTTTCAACCGTTTCTTAAGGCGTTTAATCTTCTCCCTTAAATTAACGTCACGTGAGGAGCCCTCACCGCTGCTGCTATCGGAAAAACCCATAAAACCTAAGATAAAAACTTTTACGTGTGTATCGCGCGTGCACACAAACAGTAATAATGAAGAGAGCAGGACGGTTACTTGGGGGACTGCGCATTGGCAGCGCGCGAAGTACAATCCCTTAAAAATTTTTTGTTCAGGGTGGGCTCTAAATGTGTGACTCGTGCACTCTAACGGTATACTACATTGTTTATATACTTCGAGTCGGCACTACACATAATTGCTTGTAGGTGAGCGCGCGTTACATTCAATAGTACTGAATGGACAGAATGTGCTTTCTCGCTCTCGGGTGCTCCTTGTCTAATAGGTCGCTACTCGTGCGACAGATTTCCGTGTGCTCTTAATGCTTCGCCGGCTCACCAGTCTTATACCACCGTGGTTGTAGCTATAAAGTACCAAAATATAAAATTTATGTACAATAAATAACCTACCAAGGTTAAAAATAACAAGTTTGTTAAGCCGCTTGCGTACAAAAGGTGAAGAGTGCACTTTCAAATTTGTTTTTTCGATTTTAATAGCCCTTATGAACATTTCATGCCTTAATGAGAAAACAAACATGAAATAATTTTTAATTTCTGACCGAATGACACCAATACCAAGCCTGTAAGTGGTGCAGTTCCGCAGCCTTTGTGACTCAGACAGCCAGACAAACATCAAGACGGCAAAAATGCACATTTTATTTTTTTAAAGTGAAAGTGCACTAAAAACCACAGGATGGCAAAATACTTAAATTTTAATTACCTTTTCAAAAAGTAATTCATTGCAAAATATTTAAAAATAAAAAACCAATAAATAATATACTTACTTTCTTGTGTTGGTTCGGTACGTCTATTCATATTACTTATAAATTGTTGAACCTCCACATTTGCAGGACTCGGATCATGTGTGTGATGATCTATTTCTTTAATCACAGATCCATTTAGAAGATGGATTCTAGCACGACATTTCCCAATTTGCTCACAAATCCAAAACTTCACTGTTTCATCATACTTACTAGTTTTTTCGTACCTATACATATAAATAATTTCCGTGATTAAACTTTTCGTGCCCTCTTTGAGTTAAGATATTATTATTATTCATATTTTATATTTATTCTTGGCCACGTCGGTAGTTCCTACACTCTGTTTGCATAGACACTAAACTAGTCACGGATAAAAATTATATTTCCACCCCAAAAGTAAAAGAACAACGGGAAGGTAATTAGGAGGGACATAACAACATCATTACCCATGGTACAGCCATTCTTTCATTGTATTTAGCTTGAATAGGTATTATACCTACCTAACTTGAGACATGCCTTTATATATATTTAGCTAAATAAAAACAAAATATTATATGAAATTAATGTATTCAAACTTACTGCCTGAGGGAATTTCTGTGTCTCCATCATGTTGATTATCACAAATGTAATCTGGATCATCGGCATCATCTATATCTAGTATACATTTTTCGTTAGATCTTAATTTGTAGAATTGCTTGATGATCGAGATCCGAATTGGAGAAGTCCCGTTGACGGTAAGATGGTAGGTCTTCCTTGTCTTGTATACAACTTATCACAGATGCATTTGTAATAGTACAACTTTCATTAATTTTGATAAACTGAGTTTCTGAATTCAGGCCTGCATTATTTACCTTCAGATTGCCACAACCGTTAACATTATTTTCGAAATCAGATATTTGAAGGGGGATTAACTCTTAATACGCCTGTCACATTTTCCTCTAAAGAGCCAACATATCGGTTATCCTCTGTATATATATCAATTGCCCTTACAGTGATGTATCTGGCGAGTCAAAAGAGTTGTTACTATCGTTCAACACCAATAATTGTTCTCGAATGTTGTTGTCTTCTTCTGTGTACGTTTCTGTGGGATCTGGGGATTTCATTGGATTACCAGATAACATGTCTGCGATTTGAGTTTTGGTTTCTTTATCATTGATCACAATTTCGTATATAGGTCGCGTTTGTCGCCCGGTTATTAAATTTATGGGCTTTACCACGCCACCAGTAGCATCAATTGATATGCAAGGGAATTTCGTATGTCTACCGTATGCGCGATAAATATTCAATTCGGAGGTAGTCCAGTACTGCACAAAAAAAGGATCGTAACCAATATCATGTACGACATCATTGACAGGATAGCTGCCCTTCGTTATCATAACCGCCTGGATTGGGTCTTTATGCAAAAACGTTTTCGCATTGCTTTTGCATTTTAGTACCCGCAAGGTATTTAATGATGTTAATGGACTTGGCTCTGGTTCACCAAATCTCATCATATTTGCTGCTTCGAAGCTTTCGAACACTTGGTGCTGGTATTTTCTCTTCGATCAGTCTTCTTTTGTAACATTCTGCAGTCTACCAGCTCTCGGGCATTAACGGACATGTAGCCTCTAGCCAAATTAGATACCGCCGTCTTATGGAAATTTCCGCGAAAAATGTCAGTTTTTCGGTTTCTAAGTTTCTGAAATGGCCGCTAGGGGCGTAACTGCAATCTGGAATCTAAAAAAGTGATGTTTCTGTGAATTTCGCTACATTAACCGAACAAAAAAATGTCCGGTGTTTGAAGTCGACGATAATCTGAACCTTTTTTGTTTGACAATTTTTGTTGTATCCCTAAAAATGAAGTGGTGGGTAGTATTCATAGGTTTCTTAGTTCAAAAGAGCTATTCTTCAGCTACAATATTTGCAGTTTTGTTAGTTTCACATATCACCGCTTGAGGGCTTTTTTCGACATTCCGACAGAAATGGTTAATTTTCTCAAAAAAAAAAATGAAATGCATTGGTGCCATTTTTTTTTCATTAAAAAGTAGCTAAATACAAATGATGCCTAAACAATCTCGTGAAAACCGCATATATATATATATATATATAGGGTGACAATTTGAAAACTTACCACCCCCCATATCTTAGTAAATAAACGAGATATTTAAAAAAATCAAAATCCGTTTCGGTAATTCGAAGGGGGAATCACAATGACATAGTTGGCGACGCACCCCCTCACACCCCCTGCGCCCTAGCCACCCCAACTTTTAAATCTTAAATAGGGACTCCCCATGTGTGATACGTCATTGGAAAGCTCTTAAAAAATGCTTTCCAACCATACCAAATAGCATTACATTTAGGTTAGTAATTATCGTGCGACTCACTTCCTCTTCGGAACCGCTCCAGTGGATCCTGAGGAGGGAGGAGGTACGTAACCCCCCCGCCTCGGTTGAGCTTGATCGAGCGCGCTAGAGGAGGTCGCCCCAATCTTAGATTGAGGCTTCACCCTCGGGGGAACGGCCGTAATCGCAGCCGTCTCCGTTTTAGCGGACTCGCCGGAGCGAGGAGATTTTTCCTCATCCGTGCGCGGACGCGAAGGAGAACCGGCACCAGTATTCGAAGTGACAGGGGATCTCCCCTGTCTCCCAGAACGCTGGCCCGGTGGCGCTGCGAACCAAGCGACTCCCGCAAGCTTCCTGCAACGAGGGATAGTCCTTCCGTCATCCCACTCACGTTCGAGGTACAAAGTGCCTCCCGGTGAATGGGGTTCGGGATCGACAGCCCAGAACTGCAGGCGAAACGTGTTACGGGGGGCCCCCTCATCGGAGGGACCCCTGACCACGACTCGGTGCGGACGCTTATTCGTCCTGGAGGGCCGGAAGTCAAACACCACATGGTGGACCCCGTCATGAGTGACGGGCGCGATCATCTCGGGTTTTAATCCGAGAAGACGCTCCTTCCACCAATTAAAGAAAGCGATAGCGCCTTCTGGTAGGTTTGACGAGGGGAGACGAATCTCTGCCACCTGGCAGGGAGACGATCCCTTCTGGCTCTCCGCCCGCTCTTTGCGAGCACGTGACGCGACCGTTGCCGAGGCATTATAGGCCGCGCGCGCCTTCTCCAACCATTCCTCCGCAGTTACCTCGAGGTGCCAGATTCTGTCGAAAACGGCAGGATCCATTGCACCTAGAAGAATCAGCGGTGGGATGGAGCGATCTAGAGACTGAATCTTTTCGAGAGATAGCTTAGCTACCTCCGTCTTGATCCAGGCCTCATCCACCTGGGAACGAAGGAGTAATCTCCTATCGTCTTTTCCTCGTCGCTAAATAGCGACTTGTAAGAGCGAAGACATTTGCTCAGGAATTTTTCTTGAGCAACCCGGAGTGGATCGACCGCCGGAGCTTTTGGTACCGCCGCAGCTACTGCGAGAGTTGAAGGAGGACTGTCCTTCTGTGACTCCTTTTTAGGGTTCACAGCAGCACTCCCCTTCCCCCCCGCGGCAGCAGCCGCTTTGGGCTTCCCTTTGGAGGCATCCGAAGTGGCAGGGGCAGCTTTGCCTTAGGCAAGGAGGATGGAGCTGCTTCAGCGAGTAAGGAGCTAGTCGCTCGACAAGCCCTTACCAAGTCGGTTACCACCGAGGCAGGTGGGTCGAACCGGGCCCTCTTTAAGGGGGAACGATGAAGGCCCAGGACCTGACCGGTTGCGTTCACGACTGCGAGAAAATCCGCAGAAGTGACGCGTGCCGAAACTCCCGGACACATAGTGTCCGCGAGTTTCAGGATATCGTTGCATTGAGATAATGTTATCTCATGTGCAACGGTTTGCCGGGAACTCGGTGCCGTCTGTTGACCAGAAGGAGAGGGAACTATTTCCTCTTCTCCCTGAGATCCAGGCGACAATGAACGCGGTGGCTCTTTGTGGGTCTCTCCGTTCATATTGACGAAAAAACGCTATATATATATATATATATATATATACATATATATGGTGAGTTTTTTTTTTCATTTTAAGCATTGGGATCTCGGAAACCATAAGACATACAGATTCGGTTAAATGAGGAAAGAGTGGTCGTTTTAAGAGCTTACTTAAGATATGCTTTTGTTATCCTTCTTTAAAAAACTCATGTCACTGGTCGCTTTTCGAATTTCGCGATTGGTTAGTTTGAACGATCTCGAACGATATCAGACGGACCGCGTTGATTTTACAAGTTCAAGTTCAATTTAACAAACAAGTGCAGTGCAGTCAGTGGTTTATTTACGAGTGCAGTGCTGAGTGCAAATACAGAGCAACGGCAAAGAGGTAAGGAGTGTAAACTGTAATCGTAATGTAGTTTAAATGTTTAATCTCTTCTTTAAAAAACTCATGTCACTGGTCGCTTTTCGAATTTCGCGATTGGTTAGTTTGAACGATCTCGAACGATATCAGACGGACCGCGTTGATTTTACAAGTTCAAGTTCAATTTAACAAACAAGTGCAGTGCAGTCAGTGGTTTATTTACGAGTGCAGTGCTGAGTGCAAATACAGAGCAACGGCAAAGAGGTAAGGAGTGTAAACTGTAATCGTAATGTAGTTTAAATGTTTAATGAGCGTTGTGATTTGTGACTAATTGAGTAGCTGAATTTGGTAAGTAGGTAGGTATGTACTTCTTATGATATATTTAATAAATGCAAGCGGACACAATACTGCGCACAACCTTCAACCTTCTGTTTTTGAATGTCAATCATCCCGACATTCTATTTACATAACTTTCTATTTCAAACGTTAGTAATGACTATAAGTTATAAATCAAATCTTTAAGAAATGGTGTTCTTCAGTATCAATAACGAACATTTACAAAATACAAAGATAAAATCGTTCATTCAGCTTAGATCACACCTTGAATATCATGTTAATTGTCCCATAACAAATTCGGGATCTGCCACATTATGATATTACAGGAATGGGCTACGCAGTTTCAAAGAAACGTGCATCTTTTACCTGCCTATGATATGATTAAGATCAAGGTCTAGTTCGTAGAACCTAGAACACTGTTTTCATTCATTCGCACATTTCGTCCAAACGACAACGCACTTTGCTTTTAGACGAACTACATTTTACATCATCTTTCGTTAAGGTTGGTTGAGCAAAAACCTATTTATTCACAAATTTCGTGAGGCGGCATGACATTTTGATTTCATGGGAGGGAAATTTACAGCTTAGCTTTCTTCTGTTAAGATCGAGCTCAAGTTGGTAGAGCGAAATCCGAATTTCTTCACAATTTTTGTGGGGTATAACACTTTAATTTCATGGGAGGGAACTAAATTGTTTGTTATTTTTCTTTGATTAAATTGGAGGTTAAGTGGTAGAGCAAAATCTTCATTCATTCACAAATTTCGTCGGAAAAAACGGCTGGACACTTTCACTTCATGGGAAGGAACTAAATTTTACACCAACTTTCTTTAATTAAACTCGAGATTAAGTTGGTAGAGCAAAATCCTTATTTATGATTAAGTTGGTAGAGCAAAATCCTCTTTTCTTCACGGGAAAATTGGCATTACATTTTGATTTCATGGGAGAGCACTAAATTTTATGCCATTTTTCTTTGAATATTGGAGGTTAGGTAAGTGGGAGAGCAAAATTTTCATTTATTCACAAATTTCGTTCGAAAAAGAACAGGACACTTTCATTTCATTGGAAGGAACTAAATTTTTTGTATTTTTCTTTGATTAAATTGTAGGTTAATAAGTGGTAGAGAAAAACTTCATTTATTCACCCTCATTTATTCATAAACTTCGTGGGAAAATCGACAAAACATTTTGATTTCACGGGAGGAAACTAAACTTTATCGCATTTTTCTTTGATTAATTTGGAGGTTAAGTGCTAGAGCAAAATCTTCATTTATTCATGCTCATTTATTTATAAATTTCGTGGGAAAAACGCCAGAACATTTTGATTTCATGGGAAGGAACCAAATTTTATGCCTCTTCACTTTGATTAAATTCGAGGTTCAGTGGTAGAGCCAAATCTTCATTTTTTCACAAATTTCGTCGGAAAAACGGCAGCACATTTTTACGTCATGGGAAGGAACTAAATTTTACAACAACTTTCTTTTATTAAGGTTGAGATTAAGTTGGTAGAGCGAAATCCCAATTTTTTCACAAAATTTGTGGGAAAATCGGCAGTACACTTTGATTTCATTGGAGGGAACTAAATTTTATGCCAGTTTTCTTTGAGTAAATTGGAGGTTAGGTGGTAGAGCAAAATTTTCATTTGTTCACAAAATAGTTTTGGATTTTTTTAAACTAAGTTACTAAATACCTACACGCGATGGTAGTAATTATGGCAGACTATTATGTTTGATTATCGCAATAAGATTAGTGAAATCTGAAACTATTATTGTTCCAATTGTTAATTAGTTTTTAAATATCAAATATTTTAAATAGACTTAGCATGACATCTTTTTTTTAGCGAAATAACGGCATATGTTGATTGTGTGGAAGGGACAAAATGTGTAGGTGTGAATAAAAAAACCCTATTTAAATTTATTATTAACAATGATAATGGCAGAAGGATCAAAGTTTTATTGTGGGAAGAGGCAGCAAAAAGATATGAATCAAACATCTCTAATCGCCATAATAATTAGAAAAATTATTTAGTAATATCAATATTAATGATACAATATTTCAAAAACAATTTCTATCGATTTGCAGTCAATATCATTCACATTCAATATGCTGCAATGTAAGGTAATAATTTTATAGTGATTTTTTGTAATTAATGTTTTGATTACATGTAATGAATTAATTTGTTTTCCAATATGATTTACATTTAAAAGTGCTACATCTTAAATAATGCATGTTATTAATCTTGGATATGAACATTAATATTCCAATTGCAGATAATTCATATTGAACGTGCCCTATACCGTAGCCTACCGATAGAACTAGCCGTGACACTCATCCCATATTGCGTTGACGTCACAACTGACGGCGGCCGTCATATCGATTTTTAATGTAATTAATTCCAAGTAGTTTAATGTTGTACACTTAAATTAACTGTATTCGAACAGAATAAGTAAGAAAATGCCAAATACTTGCTGCGTCCCTGGTTGCAAAAGCAATTATAGTTCAAGAGACAGGGTTCCTTGCGGTTTTTCGTTTTCCGAAAAATGAAGACGATCACAAAAAGTGGTTAAGATGTATTCACCGGGACAATTTTGAAATTACTAGTTACTCCAGGGTTTGTATAAAGCATTTCTCCGACATTTTCATTATTCGGGTAGACAAGATGACTAGATAAGACGATACAGTATTAACAGTTCCACGAGACCAGATTAAACTTGCCGATGACACGTATCCCACCATTTTTGAAAATCAGTCATCATATATGAAAAGGATGTAAATGATGAGTTACGGGAAAATATAGACCTTTGCAACTACAAATGACCAAAAACCTGTAGTCTCTAGGTGGTCCAGGGGCCGAGATCTTGATGGAACAGACAGATAGACAGACGACGGAATAACGAGCACATAAGCGATACCTCAACTTCGTTGTGTTACGCTAAAAAAGGCAGATGTGTGTATTAGAATGTATAAATTTTGTTTTCAGCTCGGTTTTCAGTGAGTATTTGTTGTTTATGTACGTATTTAATAAAATTTTTGCATAATAACACGTGTCTATAATTAGGAAACAACATATAACAATCCTGCGGCTCAAAATAAGTAATTACTACTAAATGTTTTCGCGTTAAATGAGTACGCACGCGAATCAAATTGCATTTAAACAGATAGTATCGCGTTGCAGTGGCCCATCTCCAGTTGTGACGTCACAAAATCAATGTCACGGCTAGATCTATCGGTAGGCTACGCCTATACCTAAGGTCCGTGAAGTTAGCACGGTCATTGAAAGCACTAACGACGGTACATGATCATATCGTTAGTGCTTCGTTAGTGCCTCTTAGTGCTCCATAACTTGCATCAGCACGACCGACCGTTTCCAAAAAAACGACCCCCCCTTATGTAGTGCTGACTTCCTACCCTCGTTGAAAGCACTAACGACCGGACAAGTAGCGATCGTTAGTGCTTTGTTAGTGCCTCTTAGTGCTTCATAACTTGCATCAGCACGACCGGCCGTTTCCGAGAAAACGACCCTCCCTTATGTAGTGCTGACTTCCTACCCTCGTTGAAAGCACTAACGACCGGACAAGTTCTGATCGTTAGTGCTTCGTTAGTGCCTCTTAGTGCTTCATAACGCATCAGCACGACCGGCCGTTTCCGAGAAAACGACCCCCCCTTATGTAGTGCTGACTTCCTACCCTCGTTGAAAGCACTAACGACCGGACAAGTTCTGATCGTTAGTGCTTCGTTAGTGCCTCTTAGTGCTTCATAACGCATCAGCACGACCGGCCGTTTCCGAGAAAACGACCCCCCCTTATGTAGTGCTGACTTCCTACCCTCGTTGAAAGCACTAACGACCGGACAAGTTCTGATCGTTAGTGCTTCGTTAGTGCCTCTTAGTGCTTCATAACGCATCAGCACGACCGGCCGTTTCCGAGAAAACGACCCCCCCTTATGTAGTGCTGACTTCCTACCCTCGTTGAAAGCACTAACGACCGGACAAGTTCTGATCGTTAGTGCTTCGTTAGTGCCTCTTAGTGCTTCATAACGCATCAGCACGACCGGCCGTTTCCGAGAAAACGACCCCCCCTTATGTAGTGCTGACTTCCTACCCTCGTTGAAAGCACTAACGACCGGACAAGTTCTGATCGTTAGTGCTTCGTTAGTGCCTCTTAGTGCTTCATAACGCATCAGCACGACCGGCCGTTTCCGAGAAAACGACCCCCCCCTTATGTAGTGCTGACTTCCTACCCTCGTTAAAAGCACTAACGACCGGACAAGTACNAGGTCCGTGAAGTTAGCACGGTCATTGAAAGCACTAACGACGGTACATGATCATATCGTTAGTGCTTCGTTAGTGCCTCTTAGTGCTCCATAACTTGCATCAGCACGACCGACCGTTTCCAAAAAAACGACCCCCCCTTATGTAGTGCTGACTTCCTACCCTCGTTGAAAGCACTAACGACCGGACAAGTAGCGATCGTTAGTGCTTCGTTAGTGCCTCTTAGTGCTTCATAACTTGCATCAGCACGACCGGCCGTTTCCGAGAAAACGACCCCCCCTTATGTAGTGCTGACTTCCTCCCCTCGTTGAAAGCACTAACGACCGGACAAGTACCGATCGTTAGTGCTTCGTTAGTGCCTCTTAGTGCTTCATAACGCATCAGCACGACCGGCCGTTTCCGAGAAAACGACCCCCCCTTATGTAGTGCTGACTTCCTACCCTCGTTAAAAGCACTAACGACCGGACAAGTACTGAACGTTAGTGCTTCGTTAGTGCCTCTTAGTGCTTCATAACTTGCATCAGCACGACCGGCCGTTTCCGAGAAAACGACCCTCCCTTATGTAGTGCTGACTTCCTACCCTCGTTGAAAGCACTAACGACCGGACAAGTTCTGATCGTTAGTGCCTCTCAGTGCTTCATAACGCATCAGCACGACCGGCCGTTTCCGAGAAAACGACCCCCCCCCTTATGTAATGCTGACTTCCTACCCTCGTTGAAAGCACTAACGACCGGACAAGTACTGATCGTTAGTGCTTCGTTAGGGCCTCTTAGTGCTTCATAACTTGCATCAGCACGACTGGCCGTTTCCGAGAAAACGACCCCCCCCCCTCTTATGTAGTGCTGACTTCCTACCCTCGTTGAAAGCACTCGAGAAAACGACTCCTAATGCTGCACATTTTGAACATTCATTGCGATGAAAACCATTTTTTACTGGTAATTTCGTTTTGTGTTCAAGGTTTAATAAAAAACGTACACCTTCAAGTTGTTTTATATTGATGTGGAATATCTGAACTAATGTTATTAATCAACTAAATTTTTTTGAAAATTTTTTTGAATAGGGGCACTAACATGTTATATCATCGAAAAGAGAAAAAAAATCTTTATCAAATAGGCCTAATGAAAGTGTGCATTGCTATTTAAAGACAATCAATTGTTTTTCGTTACTCATTTGTTTTCTGAAATAAAAACAACTGAATCCTGCCTTATTATGGGAAATAGAATGTTAAACAACTATCATGTAGAAAAATTTTGTATACATTCGATATTTACCGAGATATATACGATACTCCATACATAATGGGCACCCTGTATAGCGAACTGTCATTATTTTTAGCTTCCTAGCATGTGCTAGGTAGCTATTGCGATAGCCGTTTTTTGAACATTTCAAAATTTAATCAAATGTCGACGTTTTAGACCATTTTAAGAATCTTTTAAAGAATAAAATTTTTAGCTTCCTAGCATGTGCTAGGTAGCTATTGCGATAGCCGTTTTTTGAACATTTCAAAATTTCATCAAATGTCGACGTTTTAGACCATTTTAAGCAACTTTTAAAGAATAAAATTTTTTTCCGTCTGTATGTACGTACGTACGTACGTACGTTGTTGGCAATTTTCTGAGAAAACGGCTCGACGGATTTTGTTGAAATTTTGTATATATGTTTTAGGCATACCGAACAGAAAAATAACGGGCCGGATTTTTGAAAAAAAATTTTGGAGCGCCGTAACGGCATCGAACTTTTTTTTTCAAATAGCAACCTAAAATTTTTATTCTATTATTTGGAAGACCTTATTTTCCTGTGTACAACCTACAAAAAATTGGGCCGGGTTATATTATCAAAAAACGGAGAAAAAAATTGTCAAAGTCAAAAAATTGTGTTGCATATGTGCAAAACGCAACGATCTTGTTTCTGAAGCAATTTAAACGAAATTTCTATGGTAAGTCCCTTTAATAAAAGCAAACAAAATTCATGCGCAAAAATCGTGTTGCGCATGCGCAGAAATGCAATTTTCTTATTTATGGAACAATTAAAACGAAATTTGGATGGTAGGTCCTCCTAATAAAAGAAAACAAAATGCATGCGCAAAAAATCGAGTTGCGCATGTGCAACATCCAACTTTCTTATTTATGGAGCAATTTTAACGAAAATTGGATGGTAGGTCCCTCTAATTTTCACAACGAATAAATTGGAATGGTATGTTCGATAACAGTTCAAGAAATGTTTGACGTATCCTGAAATCGTGTAATATTGGTTGCATACAATTCCACGAATTGACGGTTTTCTCTTCATAGCATGAGCTAGGTACAATGCGAAATTTCATCAAATGTTGACGTTTTAGATCATTTTAAGCAACTTTTAAAGAATAAATTTTTCCCGTCTGTAAGTGCGTACATATGTTGGCAATTTTTGGTTTCAGCTAGGAAGCTATTCTGTCAAGAATTTGACACCTGGTTTCATGCAGAATCACCCCCTGAAGTTTGTCGCACTTAGTCATTAACAACCTGTAGGTATATTTCTAATCGTCGAAAACGTATAATTCCATAAAAATACAAAAGTCATATAAACAGTTACAATAAAAATAACAAATTTCACATGCAGTGCACAACAGAATTTTATTAGCTACCTATTTAGCTATTAGTTACACTGTATAAAAAAGTATATGAGGTGTAAGTTTAATGTTACTGCTTACAACATTTACATCCTTTGCCATGTCGTCATACTTTTCCCATGCAGCATCTATTCTTTTGGAGTATGCGACATAATGACCAATATTAGTATGAATGCGATCTGGTGCAAGGAATGCTATCACAGCTCTCAAAATTAGTCTTTTCCCATGCGCGGTTACAACACATGGAATATCCTTTAATCCTGTCTCTCCGCATGCATTTGTATCAATAAATATATAGTTTGATACCATTATTGTGTGTGTAACCGTCCCCGAGCAAGAACATTTGGTGGATTTTAAATATCCATTTGAAATGGATTGCTCAAGATTTTTGTAATTATTATTTAAAACATTCACATTCAGTGGCAAAAATGGAATGTTTTTAATTTCTACATTTTTGCAATTTGTGCAAAATTCCGTATCTGAAGCACTTGGATTGTCTTTAAAAAAATATTCAATGATATACGTTACGTTACATTGACAATCAATTTTTTCTGTCTTATCTACTAACACGTCTCTTCTAAATATTGAATTTAAACTTTCGTTCAATAATTCTGCCCTAGATCTGTTGAGTGTACGTGTATTCCCTTCTACTAAATGGAATACAACTTTTATAAAATTATTTTCCACCCGTTGTGGTGAGAGGTATTCTTCTAGTTGTTTACTATCGCAAACAGCAGCAGCGATACTTTGAAAAACAGTATCTATGGCGCATGTATTGGTTAATATTACTTTTTTCTTATTGCTCATATTATAAGATTTTAATAGGTTTCCATTTTTCAATAAAAAAATTTTGTTCTTCCTAATTTCATTGGTGTAAAGAATTTCTGGTAATGGTGCCTTATAAATTGATCTTCTAGGCTTTACGGATGCTTTTCCGCGCCAGTTTTCAATCGCCATGTCTGCATCTAGAATAAAAAGTATAAAATAAATTATTATCTTGATAGCTTGTTTTATTAAGCGGCAGAGCAAAGCGATGCAAGCTTTATAGGAGGTCGATAGTGTCCGTCTGTCCGTGAACACGATAACTGCCAAACGCTTGGACCGCTTCGGTTCAAACTTGGCACAGTTGTATGCCACAAGTATAAGCCTATTGAAAATGGGTCACATCCAATAACCCCGTAGGCTCACACCGAGGTGCTTTTCCGCTTTTTTAGATCTGCTTTAGGGTAATGAGGCAGTTATAGTATTCACTGTGCATTTTTAATTAAAAGCGCTAATTAATTAGCCACAAATATCATTAGCAACCAATATCATTTGTCGGTCAGTGCATTTTGGAAAACTAGGTTTATTATGTACAATTAGAATATACACTGTGTCCAGGATAAGGATGTCTATCATGGGGATACCTGAAACCACGGAACATACGACGATGGTCAAATTAGAGAAAAGTGGCACAAAGTTGGAAACTGTTGGTTTCAAAAGGATGGCGTACCCGCACACAACGCCCTATAATCATGCGAAAATATCGGACAAACTTCCTGGACAATGGAAAATTGGTCCGATAGGTATTTTCGCATGATTAGGCTGATGAGTGATGTGCGCGGTTGCACCATCCTGTTGAAACGTACCGTTTCCAACTTTTCTTTTGTTTGTATGCCGTATATCGTTGTGTTTGTAATAAAAAATGGTACCCAATGATAGATGTGTACGCTTCCACTTTAGTGGGCTGCGCTACATATAACAGCAATCAGAATCCGAGTTTTTTCCAATTCCCTTTTACAATTCATACCTTCAAGTTTGTCCATACCCCGGGGTTGCTTGTTATCGTTTACACCGATGTTTCTCTTTTCGACCTGTGAAAACAGCAAAGATTCTCCTTCGTTGAGGTCTGACAGTGAACGTTCTTGAAATGCCATATCCGCAAAATTGTTTTCACTACCTATTGCTTGACAGTGAAATCCGCTTTGGCTATTAACAGTATTCGTTTCGATGTCTTCTTCATCTTCTTCAGTTGGATTGTCTTTAGCTGTGTACCCATAAAAATCAGGAATTAATATTCAGAATAGGTAGAATATTTGAAAACCTACCTGCTAACATCTCGACCTCAGAATTCGCAACTGCTAATTTCAACATAGCATTTATGGAATCGACATGAAGTTTGAAAAATTTATCCACACGCATTGGTAAAGTAAAACCCCTCATTTCTCGATGCTTTAGTTCATTAAAATAGCTTTCTACCGAAGAACTGCTCTCGGTTCTTTCGCCATATCCAAAAATGTTTATCATGATACATGACCATAAAGGGTATGTTTTCAAAAATCTTTCTAGGTCTCGAGAAAATGCCGGGCAATAATAAAAGTTTTCATTGTCCGTTATAACGTTACAATTACTGGTAGCCTTTTGTTTACATTCGTCAATCCATGCATGCGGCAAGTCTGAATCAATTAAAATATCTTTATGAGTTTTCTCGTTATCATTATTTTCATCCTCAATGTCTATAATATCTAGGCCAGATATTAGATTTTTTAAGAATTTCTTGCCATCTTCGCAGGGCGAATTAATTTTTTCATTTATCAACTCTCCAGAATATTCACTATTTGCAACTACAAATAAGTTTTCCACAATTTTTAAGCCATTTACAAAATTACTCTCGTGGATTAACACCGCCACCGAACGAATATAAAAGTTTTTGAACAATCTACTCTTATTTTGTAACGATTTCCATTTTGTTATCATTTTCATAGTATGCGCATAGTCTATCCTTAATTGAAAATTTGGAAGGGAATTCATATTGCCTTTTAATGCTTCTAAACATTTTGAAATATATTCCCTTAAAACGCACTTTGCAAAAGAGATTGTTATTGCATTTAAAAGCGCAAGGGAATGATCGCACACAATGATTTTTGGTTTTGTGTTTATTGCATTTGTCCAACACGTTAAAAAATAGGCAATACTGTTACTATCATGTGCTTCGGATAGACTTTGAAAAACCGGTATCTGCCCAGATATGTGATTCAAATGAACAACTCCCACGTATAAAAATATATTCCCGGACACATTTCCGGAAACAAGGTGACGTCAGATTCACGTCGATATTTAGTCATATATTACGTCATTGTGCACCTATACATGACGTCAATGTGATGTACTCTGACGTGATTATGTCACATCCCGTAGACGTCATTTATCGACGTTGGAATGTCGTGATCGGAGACGAAAATAAAACAACCCTTATGACGTCTTTATGACGACAAAATAAGACTACTATCATGTGGAAAATGGTTTATTTTGTTTCTAAACCTGAGAACTAAATAGACTTATACATAAAAATATACAATAGCCACTACAATATATGTGTACATATTACTATATTACTGTTGATATGTATGCAGCAATGGTAACGATACATAAGAGTCTTTGTAAGGAAAAACAATACACTTAGATGTCACATGTGAAATAGGGTAGGTTATTAATTCATTTGACAAATTATTAAGTTCAAATATATCTAATTCTGTTGAATCTAATGGATAATCATATACTGGTTTATAAGAATCGAACATTTTGCCTACAAGGAAAACATTTTCGTTACTTTGGGTTATTATATTATGAATTTCCATAACTTTCGATTTGATTAAACAATAGCAGTTTGCCTTGCAAAAGTTATGTATTGTAAATAAACAGTCTTGGTATCTAACTTTTTTAAATTGTTTTGCAAATGACATTGATAACACTGTGGGACCTGAAAAATGTTCATAAAAGGGTGTATTCATTGGAAAGAGTGAATGGTTCGAGCCATTTGCTACAGTATTTATTTCTTCTATTCTGTTACATAGTTGAATTATTGGTTGCTTTGGAGACTTAACAAGAGTTTTTAACTTCCCTAAAAAATTTTCGAATGGGAAAGCTGAAAAATTATCAAGCGGACCAAATAACTCCACATCTGTGGGTAAATGTATTAAAGTGTGTACATTGAATACCAAAAATTCTAAACCATACAAAAATTGGCTGTGCTGTACAAATATTTTTAGTATTCGAGTTACATGCTGACATCCAAATCGTCGTATATGTTGGTTTGAGCACAAAATTGTTATCGACACATGTAATAGTAAAAAGTGATGATAGACGGCTTTATCAACTATTCCTGGAAGGACAAATGGTGCTAAGTACAACACAAAGGTACGAAATTCAGTGGCCTTAAAGCGAGCTAATTCATTCAATGAACGTGGTTTTCTATTAATTTCAATAGGTATACAATGTTTGGTTTTCAACATTCGCTCAGAAAGGTTTGCTATTTGACGAAAAGATAATCTGGTTTTATACTTTCCACTAATCCAGCAATTTATAATTTTACGTGTTACACCTAAACAAACATTGTGCATGTAGTCTATGGGGAATGATGTGACCAGGCCAATATTCAATTGCAATAATGGTGTGATTTCTTCTTTATGGTGGTCACTGTCTTTCTGTAGCCTAAAAGATTCATCTGTTCGTAGTTCAGCATTGACATTTTCCAAAATCACTCTACCTGGACCTAAATATTTGCCTGGATCTGTACATTTTTCACATGAGGAGTATCCTCCATGTGATTTTATGCATTTGAGAAATGCCCTTGCAGGTGCATCACAAATAAAGCACCTGGTTTTGACTTGATAATCAATTCCATTATATAAGAAACCATTTTGTTGTAATAATGCCAATTCCTGTATAAAATCATGTAAAAATTTTGACAATGGTTTCGGTTTTGTAGTTCCGCAAAAAATTGCAATAGCAAATGGGGATTTAATTTTGAAATTATGTACCATTCCTAATATGGGCCATAATTGGATATTCGAGCTTTTAAATAGAGGGATTCCATCAATGTTAAATGATAGTTCCATAACTGTTTGGGAAAAATTCAAATTTTTAATTAAGAAAATTTGTAAATTTTTTTAAATTCCGAAATAAACAAACTGTCCAGTCTCCATTGTTTGAATGTCAAATTTTTGGGAGGTTTTCATAAGAGTCCTTACGTCTAAGGGTAACTCCGCATGATACGTGTTTAAAATCTTAAGTAATGATGTTACTGCTGAATGTGGCATAGTGGGAGTGTGTACAACCCAATTTCTTAGCTTATCTGTAAGTGAATGGTCTCCATCACCTTCCCTATTTTCGTTGTTATGTATATTCATTTCTGAATGTTGACTTATATCATTTAGTGACAAGTCACTATTAGATGAGGTCGAATATGTGAAACTATAATTCTCATATGTGTAGCTACTAAAGTCGCTAGGTGATGATCTTGCTTGAGAATTAGCATTTGATATTCCAGTATCATTTACAAGAGTTGTTTTATTAGTTTTCGATGGCAAAGATTGGGAATTTATACTAGTTATAATGTTATCAACATCATTTGCAATTCTACGGTACAATTGTCTTTTTGAAACCAAAGTTTTGGCTTTACGCTTACATTTTTGTTTAAACATGATAAAAAATATTAATAATAGAAGGAATGCAACTAATCTAATTAGTAATAATAAAAAAACCTTAAAAAATTAATTCTTGTACAACTAACATACCTATTTATTTTCTTTTTGTTTTTTATTTTCGAGTGTCAGTCTCTGAGGAGCATGTTTCAACCAGACTTTCACATTTTCGTTGATTTCATGCTCTGGTGTATTTGGCGTTGATAACTGCACAGCCCCTAAAATTTTTGTGTGTAAGAATAAGTACATATACTGACAATTTTGTATACAACTTACGAATAATCAATTTATTTAAGTTTAATTTAGTAAATGCCTGCTTATTGTTACGGGTTCCCAAAAAACTGAAATTGATTGCTACTTTGTTTGAGATCACACTTCTCAAAATAGTATTTGTTTTAGTTGTAATGTCGCGGCCACCTAAGGTGGATAAATATGCACTCTGTAAAATATAAGAAATGTTTAACAATTACATATAGTGAAAAGTAACATTTTTGTACCATAGCACATAGGTGATCTTCTTCAGATAGGTATTCCTCAATTATTGGTATTTCCAGTAATTGTTGTATGGGGATTTTCACAGGGACGTCATTGGGCAGTTGATATGAGGTATTACTTTGTTGTAAAACTTCTCTCTTCTTTAAAGACTTTAAAATGGCTTCATTTTGCTTAGCAACATGATCATTTTGAGACTTGATGTGGATCAGTAACCGCAATAAAGTCTTATATTTTTTATCTAAAATTAAAATTATGTAATAGATTTAATTAGGTAAATAAAAGGTTACCATGGTAATCAACATGAGTTCCACGTAGCAAATCATCCACATCAACAATGGTATGATTCAAATTAGGACTCGAAACTCGTGAATTTAATACACTTGATGGACCTAAGACAGTTTATAGGTAATGAAATATTTCCTTGAATAATTATTCATATGGAATACCTGATTGTCCTTCATTTAATGTTTCACAAATTTCTGTATCTTCAGTTTCTAAATTATCAGCTAGATTATCAGGTATGAAGAGTTTATTTCTTATCCTGTACGGAGTCGATTGTAGTGAACTTGAGCAACCTGTTACAACAAAAACTATGATCAGAATTGTAAAGATGAATAACACTATCGCAAATACCTGACGTGACATCATTATATTTAGCCGGAGTTTGTCTATCGTGTTCCGAGATAATTAAAGAGGCCTTTGAAGGACGATTCTTTTTAATAGAAATTGGATTTGAATGTGGAGATCTACCCGGCGAACCTATTACAAAATAAATAATGTGACTAATATACTAACATTCTAATATAAATACCTGCCGACTCTGCATTTAATAAATTTTTAGAAAGCTCTGAGATATTTATTGGAGGTGGTGCAGGAAGTGTACTGAGTGACCCTTCTTCATCACTGCTTTCATAGCACAACCGTTTTGGAGGATGAATAGCCCTCTTACTTAAACACGAATCCTCATCGGCATCTGATTGAACATCGGACTGTAATTCGGCTCTCTTTAGTTTTGACCTTGCTTTCGAGTAATCATCTAAAAAAATGCATTATGAGTAACTAGAATTATAATATGGACAAAAATACACACCTGTTTCGAAGAAGCACCTAGAAACAGGATAAATTTTCCAGTTTGCTTCATTTGGTGTCTCTCCCGTTTTTAATGCTTTTTCGTACACAGATTGAGTTTTGTAGGGTGGCCAGAAGGCATTTTTTTTTCTTGGCGTTAACCAGTTTCTGTTAATTATAGCTAAACCGCCCCCACAAGACGCAGAAAACTCCACACCTAAAAACTCCATCTTTTTTATTATACGGAGGACGCTAACGATTCACGTTGCGCATGATAGCTGACAAAAAACGAACATAACCCGAATTGTAACGTCAGGTACCGAAGATAAAAGGCGGTAAAAAAGAATATCGTAATTCCCATATTCAGTGATTGTGCACTGGGCGGCTTTATTAAACACACCTATACACTGCTACTATAAATTTATTGATATAAATTAAGCATATCCAATAAAATAGTCATAATAATGACGTGTTTATCACGTCCCATTTTCGTATTTATATGACGTCTGTGTGACATTAAGATAGGCAACATTAGTTACTTAGTAGGATTGATGTACGTGCTGGAATGCGGCCAGCACTGGAGAGGATTAAATACTTTTCAATCAAACATGGCGCAGTCGGTAGGATCCAACCGCTAAAAGAAACCCGAATTTAAGGCATTTGTGCGAGCGGATGACAGGATTTGTGGAAACAAGCGCTCCGGATAAATCGAGACGCCAAGCGAGCCACCAGCAATGGAGAAACTAGACCCCAGGTACTTTATTTGTAGGGCCACTCCCCCGACACTCGACGTCGACAACGTCGACTGGACCCAATGGAAGGAGGATTGGGAAACCTTCAAAGGCCACTCGGGAATCAATCGCCTTTTAGAGGCCGACTACACGAAACCACCCTCAGACGAAGTCACGACCGCAATGCGTGCAGCAAAGAGAACAATTACGGTAGACGCCTTAAAGACAACGTTTACACCGAGTACAGCCAAAGTGGTGCGCAACCTTCCCTTGACACAAGCAGAACGCCAAGACGCGACAACAATCATCTGCGGCCTCGAGGAATACTTGGAGGCCGGCACCAACAAACGCGTCTATCGAAAGGAGTTTCAGGCCCGCATACGCACCGAGGACGAGACCTGCGACGCATATATGATTGCACTCAAGGACATGGCGAGGAAGTGCAAGTTCACACAAGAGGCTGACCCCGAGTCAGAACGCATTCTCGACCAGGTAGTGGCAGGGATAAACGACAGGGAAATCACGGAGAAGTTGCTACAACTGCCTAACACAGCCACACTGGACGATGCCTTGAAACTAGCCCGAAACATCATGGCGTCAAGAAGAAATGCAGAAGCAATAATAGCTAGACCCACAACCGACACACCAATGGCCAGCAGACTCAGGCAAAACACACGTGTGCCACCCAAGGAACAGATTGACAAGAACAAAAGAGGTACTTGCGGCAAATGTGGCCACGGGAAAGACAAACCATGGCACCAAACCAAAGGATGCCCAGCAGCAAAAGCCACCTGCCGCCATTGCAACAAAAAGGGCCACTACGACAGGTGCTGCCCTACCTTCCCAGACGCAGGAGGCCGACCTCGGCCCACTGCCCAAACCAATGCCATAACAGACACCAGTGAGGACGAAGGCGCACTGAGTTCCATCGTGAGCGAGATCAACACTGCCACCCTCAAGAATCCACTGGACCCACTGGAGAAGCTCGGCACGGAGACGGTGACAATTGCCCACTGGAAGGGGATCAGCAGCAGACGGGTCTCATGCCTAGCGGACACAGGAAGCAATACAACATGCGTTCCCCTCCAGGACCTGAGTCGTCTGGGCCTGACAACGAGCGACTTAACTCACACCAAACCACCACCACAATCCCCGAGGCAAGCCGATGGGCAGCCAAACAACCTCCGCACAGTTGGCATCTTTAGGGCCAGGGTTTCATGGGCACCCAGCAACAGGGAAACAATCGCAGACGTATACGTCATCGACGGCCTCGCACAGCCGATGCTGTCACGCCAAGTGTGCCGGGAGCTACAGATTTTCGTTAGCCCCCACCGACCTACAATCAACAACACTCAATGACTAGTCGGGCATGGTTGTTCTGCAACAGCCGCAAGCCCGACCACATCCAAAGCACCAGGACATACGATTTCAGACGCTTCACGGAAGACAGCTTGGGACGCATTACGCCAAGAATTCCCAAGACCGCTGGCCGGAATCTGCAGACCCATGAAGGGCGGCCCAGTCGCCATAAAACTACGACGTGATGTGAGCCCAAAACAACAATATGGGACACGCCCCATCCCACTCAACCTCCAGGAGGCGGTCAACCGGGAGATCGACGAGCAGGTGGCCGCGGGCATCATAGAATTCGCTGACGACACCAACGACCCATCGGAATGGATTAACCCAATGGTGGCCACTCGTAAGAAAGACCCATCAAAGGCACGCATCACGGTGGACCTACGAGAACTAAACAAAGCGACAATACGTCCGATCTACCCATCCCAATCCCCCATTCACACAGTCTGCCACCTACCAAAGACGGCAGCGTACTTCACAGTCCTGGACGGCCTCAAAGGGTTCCATCAAATCGACCTAGAGGAAGGAAGTCGCAAACTCACAACGTTCATCACTCCCAGAGGGCGCATGAGGTACTGCCGAATGCCCATGGGGTGGCATGGGTCCAGTGATGTCTTTAACGAAAGGATGGCCAAAGCGCTAGAGGGCATCCCCCACATTGCCCGAATCGTAGAGGACATACTGATTTATTCAACGACATGGGAGGAACACATTCAGGATGTAAAGCGAGTACTACAAGCCTGCGACGCCCACGACATTTCAATTAACCCAAGTAAAGTACAATTTGGTATGAAAAGGGTCAAATTTGGGGGTTTCATCGTCAAACAGGGCCAATACCAAATCGACCCGGAATTAACCGAGGACCTGAGACAGTTCCCAGTCCCAGAGAACCGAACAGATCTTCGATCCTTTATGGGTCTTGCCCAGCAACTAGGAGGGTTCTCGACCGACCTCACTACGATCCTAGAACCGTTACGGAGCCTCCTCTCATACAAGGCCGACTGGGCATGGCAACCTTACCACCAACAAGCCTTCGAGGAAGCACGAATCGTCCTGTCGAACCCACCACACCTAACGTACTTCGATCCACGACGACAAACCCAGCTCCTTACAGACGCGTCTCGCCTACATGGGCTTGGGTTCCTCCTACGCCAAAAATGCGACGAGGGCACGTGGAGAACGGTCCAGTGCGGAAGCAGAACGCTTGCGAAGCACGAATCCAACTGGAGCGGCATGGCCGAACTAGAGGCGCTCGCGGTGGCATGGGCGGCAAAGAAATGCGCGTTTTTCCTAGATGGCCTGGATCACTTCGAGATCATCACCGACTCCAACCCATTGGTCTCCATTTTGAACAACAGGCGCTTGGACCAAATCCAAAACGACCGGCTCCTCAAACTGAAGACCACCTTGCTTCGCTACAACTTCACCGCACGATGGCAAGCTGGGAAACGCCACAAGATCGCAGACGCCCTCTCACGCAAACCAAGAAACGAGCCTAGAACAGCAGACCAAGTTCTCACGCAAGAGGAAGACGCAGATAGAGAATTTATTATTGCCACAGCCATATCCCAATTGGACTCGGCCATACCAAATCCATCACTAGACGCTCAACAGGAGCACATTCAAACCATTCGACGGGTGGGCCAACAGGACCCCACCTACAAAGCACTGCTGCGGCGCATACACCACGGCTGGCCCGACAGCAAACAGCAACTCCTTTGCGAGGACGAGTTGCTAGCACCATACTACAAGGAGCGAGAATCTCTGTACGCGCAAGATGACATCATCCTCCACGGACCACGCCTACTCGTCCCAGGCCCCATGCGGCGTCAAATTTTGCACCACCTACATGCGGCACACCAGGGCATCTCCAAAACTCTGGAACGAGCAAGGATGACAGTATGGTGGCCAACAATTGCAACCGATGTCACAGACGTGATCCGCCACTGTCGACCCTGCCAAGAACATCTCCCATCGCAACCACACGAGCCCATGCAACGCGGCCCAGACGCAGAGCGCCCTTTCCAAAAACTCCACGCCGACCTATTCGAAGTAGCCGATACCCATTACTTGGTTTTGACTGATGAATTCTCCGGATGGCCCGACATCACAACGCTCGGCACTGACACATCTTCAAGGAGAATCATCGAAGCCCTCCGCAACGCATTCATGAACCACGCAAGACCGGTGATGCTAAAACCCGACAACGGGCGCCAATTCGTGTCCCACGAGGTGCAAGCATTCTTGAAGAAATGGGGCGTCGCCCTCGAAACGTCATCACCACACCTACCACGATCTAATGGGCGCGCCGAAGCCGCGGTCAAGGCGATGAAGAAAATCATCAGAGGAGCAACTCCGGAAGGCGCCAAAAGACCAGACCCGGACGAATTAACAGCTGGAATTATGGCTTTCAGGAACACTCCACGATACGGAGGAAGATCACCAGCCGAACTCATCTACGGGCGAACATGTGGGGAAATGCTACCTCGCCACCCAAATGCATACGACCCCAAATGGGAGAGGTCATTCCGGCAATTGGACGAAACAGCGGCAGAAAGGCGTGAGAAACTCGAAGCCCATTACGAGGCAACGGCGAAACCCCTACAGCCCTTTCCCGTGGGAACACCTGTGATGGTGCAGCACCACCAAACAAAGCGATGGACCATATCAGGCACTGTCACCGAAGTACTCCCAAAGCATGAATACCTCATACAACAGGACAATGGAGGCATCCTCCGAAGGAACCGCACACTCTTACGAAAGCGATACTTCAGGGCCCCACCCCAACCTCAACTTCAAGAAGAGGGACCGAGTCGAGAACCAAGGCGCACAGAAGCCATTCCAACAGCCGAACCTAGCCCAGCCGAGGTACCCCAGACACACCGACCGGAGCCAGATCAAAGCCGCACACCACCAACGCCCCCGAACCAGCCAGCAATAGACACCAGAAGGACAACGATGAGAACCGCAAAACCCAACCCCAGGTACACTGGAGAAGAGTGGACCACATAACCGGAGAAGAAAGAAAAGTGACACTGATAAGCGAAACCATATTATTATTATGTTGTATTATATACTTTATTTATATTGGAGCCTCCAACCCCTATGGAAGGAGGTATGTGTGACATTAAGATAGGCAACATTAGTTACTTAGTAGGATTGATGTACGTGCTGGAATGCGGCCAGCACTGGAGAGGATTAAATACTTTTTCAATCAACACGTCATTCCATTAGGATTTGTATTCACGTCAATTATGAGTACCATTCTCTGTCACATCACGTCATGGTGTAGACATCACTGGATTTTACGTGATTATTCACGGCATTGTTGTTTTCCATAGGGACGATCGATTTTTTTACCCAAAGATCCTGTAGCATCAATATAAAGTCTGGATGTGAGATTTCTTCTACAATAATTTTCAAATATGACTGCTTGCTCGTTTGTCCAGTAATGAACAAAGAATTTGTCAAATCCTATGTTTCTTATTATACAGGAGTATTGCTGAGAATATTTTAATAATAATAAAGAATGTATCGGGCATTTGTCCAAAGGGTTATATTTAATCTTTCTCGCAATCGCTTCTTGTTTACATTTTTTCAGTGTATCCAAAGAATACAAATTGCATGGCTCCGGTTCACCGAATGTCATCATTTTATTGGCATTTTCTCTCCTCCAGTTTATAGCAAACTTTCCTTCTGCCAATTCATCCCCAATTTCCTTTCGTTTGACGCTCATCAATTTGCGTTTTTTTGTATTTATTTTTTGGCATGACGTATTGGACACTTCACATCGAAAGAAAAGATTATCCTCATTTTCTATTGTCTGAAAACTGTTGCTTTTCAATATTCCAGTGCAATTGCTGCAATACCCCATTATGAAAATTTCCAAATCTGAATTAAGTTGATGTTTTTTAATCTGCCAAGTACAGTTAGTTGGAAAATCTTTTAGCAGAGAGTCAATAAAAATATCAGTCCATCCGGGATTTAGGGTGAGTATAATTCTATTATTTTCGAGACGTTTTTTGGAATGACCAATTTTGTTCCAGTCTTTTAAATCGACAGAAAAATCAAAAACTTTCACGTCACGGTTGTCATCGCTATTCGCTGCTGACGTCTGAAGATTGTTGTGACACTGAAAATATTTTGTGCCTATTTAGTTCTTCGTTAATGTTTAGCAGTTGCAGGCAATTATGTTTATTACATTTAACAAACGTATACACTGCTTTCGCAGAAAGTAAACCGCTTAAAGATTTACTAATCGTCTGCCAAACAGTTGCCGAGGAGTGGTTGATATTTGGCTGAATTTCTGCTTTAAATTTTTCTAAGGCGCGAAGAACTTCTTGATAACTTAATGCAGGTTTTTTCGGCATCTAAAAGATAGGTATAATATAATCCATCAGTCAATGAAGAACGAACGGACGGGCGGAAAAAGCCAACAATATAGCACTGTATTTAATTTATAAAATATGTTAAAATGTAGGGAATTGAAGCATACACGTGTTATTGAAATGATTGATTAAACAAATTAAATATGTATAATAAATTACGGAAAAAGGTAAACATATAATTTCTTTTATCGAAGAAAAAAAAATTTTGCAACCATCACTTACGCCTTAACGTACACATTTTTCTTCGTTTCCATAATAAGTTTCTCTGTCAATAAATTAAACAACCTGTCTACTTAACAGGAAGTATAAGAGGTAATAAGTTGAAATTTAGAAATGAGTTCTTTTTCATCAATGTTTAAAAAACGGGTCTGAATTTCGAAATTTGGAAATAAGGAGTACCTTATATTACTGAAATCTATTGTAATTATTTGTTAAATCGTGGGTCAAATGGAATTTCAGAATGTCTAAGATGTTATAAAAGGATTCCCATAAAATATCAATCAGTAAAATCAAATACTTACACTTACCTTGTTTAGATGTATCAAATTAAATCGTTTTCACTCAAATTACATACAACCTTTGAATATGAATTGAAAGTAACACACAACTAAATCTATACAACACAATCCACTAAAAAACTGACACTAGGGATATCTGATCAGAAGAAATAAATGATCAGAATCATAGAGTAAAATAATTTAAAAAGGTGTCATGGGATATGATAATGTGGGAGACGCAGACAATGATACTATCAGCAATTCAGTGGGCGAAGTGGATAAAAAAGCCGGGGTACGTATTTATTTTGAAATTGACATTTAAGATTTAACTCACTCAGTTGAGCCAGGCCCGTGCTGGGGGCCATAAGGGGGCGGAGGCCAGGTATGCCGAGGGCGCAAGGCCTGTAAAATTACGTGGTGGGGGGGGGGGAGCTCCAGCACAATGGGAACGACCAACAAACTTTTGGAAAATTACTACTTCCATTCAATTAAATTAAAAAATTACACGTTCTTTTTGTGTTTAATTTTAAGCGCATTCACCCCCATCACAGCTATAACGCAACATAACAACACTTCAGAGAAACTACAAAAAAATCATCAAATCATATGTAAGAGAAACTAAAACTAGTGCAGTCACACTGTTAAAAGTCGCGTCATTTGATCTTTCTCTCTAAACAACTATCATATTGTTCGATATACCGTTATTGACTAACCTACCAACTTACCCTCTTATATTTCACTACGTACGACGCCACACAAATTACAAGAACAAGAACAACAATAAGCACTTCTCTATACGTCAATACACCATGCAGCAAGCAGCAAAACTCCACTAGTACATCTATACCACACAAAAAAATATCGGATTTGGCGAAAAATTATCGTAACGTAATACTTTATTTTTTTTCAGAAGCACAGATAAAGATAAATGGGTGTTTCATCTGCACCATCATAAGTGAAAAGTACTGCATCTGCAGTTGTCGTTTTGTTAAATAGAAATCAAACACAATGACACCATCCAAATCCAATTTCAATGACGAAATAGTGTCATTATTCGTCTAATAATGTTACATGCATTTAAGGTGTTAATTAAAAATGCATTAATTAAACTTACCTTGGCCTTGACGCACATGCAGTTGCAATAGCAAAACAATAACAAACTAAACAAAGCTAACATACACGCGTGCACTTTAAACTTGAACTTGAACTGAAAGAATTATCAATTAAATATAAAATAATCCTACTGCAGAAGTAAATGGGGCAAGGCAATGGCATGATCTTATATCAGATTTTATAAATGGATATGAATAGGGAGTCCTTAGATTATATTTCACTACTAATCATGTGCGAATACGAGTAGGTACTATAAAAAACAATTCTTACTTTGTCTTGTCTGGTGTCATAATCATTTATGTACACTACTACAAAATGATGTAAAGCAAAACGGTTTATCTTATCACAGGTTAAATAATTTCCGGTGTAATTCAAATTGAAAGTGGTATTTTTTATTTTTATGGGTAGTAAAACAAACAAACACTGCATACTTTGTGTCAAAAAGTAGGTAGACAATGCAAGCGTTGTAAAAGAGTAATCTAATAGTAATCTCTTAATGATTTCTGCCGAAGCGAAGCAGACTTTTATGAAGTGCTCTTTGTATTCTTATTTACTTTTGTTTAATTTAGTAACACACGATTAGTAATAAATTGTTTAATGTTTTGCTCAGTCTTAGGGCGCTACTTACAAGGGCGCAGGGGGATATGTCCCCCTATCCCCCAGGGCCAGCACGGGCCTGAGTTGAGCAGACTAAATAACATTACTATGTAGGTACACAAAACTGCAGTTTATTGGACGTGGGAGAGGAGTCATTTTACAAATACAAAAAATATGCCAAAGACGCTGACAAGTGACAGTGACGACTTTAAAAAAGAGACCGACAAGTACTTTTTACTACCAAGACGCGCCGCGCGCCTACTTAATCCTCTTTCCATAGGAACCAGCATGTACATACCTAGATACTTTTAATTTACAACTACAAAACCATAATCTGTTTGAGGCTTTGCGGCTGGATAGAATCCTTTTCTGGGAAAAAATTCTGAAATTTAATTTTTATTTTTGGTCAACGATCTTCAAATACTTCGGGATACGGAACATTCCAAACCGGCGATTCCAAGCCGGCAATGCACGAACCGGCGACGTGCCAAGCCGGCGCTCGGTCATGCCGGCGTGTGTCAAGGCGGCATATGAGCGCTTGTTCAGTCGATGCGATCTGCAAATTATGTAATATCCACATTTTGAATGCATGGATGGCCATAATATGAACATGTCGATGGAATTCTCAGATTATTTTAGGTGGGGTGCTGGAGGGTTTGTTAGCACTTTAACTATGATTTTCAAAGTGGTCAAACAAGAGAAATCAGATTAACTAAGTACATATAACTGTTCTGTCGGCATTGGCATTGATCGTAACTTTTAATAGATAGGTACTATGCGTTTAATTAATCCAATCCACACAAAGGAATGCATCCGGTTGAACGAGCGCCGGCAAGGCATAGCGCCGGTTTAACTGAACGCCGGTTTGGCATAGCGCCGGCTAGTCGTCGCCGGTTTGGCCATTGCCGGTTAGGGAATCGCCGGTTCATAGTGTACCATTCGGGATACATTTTTGTTTCACGAATATTTTAATTACATTTTTCATACCACCATGGACTTTATTATATTAACACCTTACTTGATTATCGGCCGGTCGTGCTGATGCAAGTTATGAAGCACTAAGAGGCACTAACGAAGCACTAACGATTAGTACCTGTCCGGTCGTTAGTGCTTTCAACGAGGGTAGGAAGTCAGCACTACATAAGGAGGGGTCGTTTTCTCGGAAACGGCCGGTCGTGCTGATGCAAGTTATGAAGCACTAAGAGGCACTAACGAAGCACTAACGATCGGTACTTGTCCGGTCGTTAGTGCTCTCAACGAGGGTAGGAAGTCAGCACTACATAAGGGAGGGTCGTTTTCTCGGAAACGGCCGGTCGTGCTGATGCAAGTTATGAAGCACTAAGAGGCACTAACGAAGCACTCACGATCGGTACTTGTCCGGTCGTTAGTGCTCTCAACGAGGGTAGGAAGACAGCACTACATAAGGGAGGGTCGTTTTCTCGGAAACGGCCGGTCGTGCTGATGCAAGTTATGAAGCACTAAGAGGCACTAACGAAGCACTAACGATCAGTACTTGTCCGGTCGTTAGTGCTTTTAACGAGGGTAGGAAGTCAGCACTACATAAGGGGGGGTCGTTTTCTCGGAAACGGCCGGTCGTGCTGATGCAAGTTATGAAGCACTAAGAGGCACTAACGAAGCACTAACAATGTGATCATGTACCGTCGTTAGTGCTTTCAATGACCGTGCTAACTTCACGGACCTCGATTTAGCACACTAGTTACAAAATTCGCAAATGTTACTTTTAGGCAAAACTAATATTTGCGAATGGAAATATTTAAAATGCATCACTGACTTTCCCAAAGAGTTCTCTTCTTAACCTCGTCAACAATATTCTTCGTAAGCATAAAATACTACCAAAGCAAAAAATTGTGCACACGTGCATATGCACAGCCACACAAACATATATAGCAAGTTTCGCAAAATCGTTCATTAGAGTGTCAATGTCCAATTGTTACATTAATTCTGAAGCACAGAACAGAGACCTGACTTCTGTGTAATTTTACACGAAATTTAATGTTAGCGTAATATGAGATGTTTATGGAATTATGAATCTGGTATCTCTAAACATCGTATAGTGTCAGAAATATCAATACGAACATTTGGCAATTTAAGCGCCATGTCATTACGATTAGCAAATCAAATGCAATACAATTCGAATTTTAACCATTGTTAAAGCAAAAAATATTTAAAACCGGCGGCGCGGCGCCTGATATATCCGTTGCACCATGAACACGACCTTGCCCTTAAGGACGGCTCCCTGAGTTCACTTTCCATTACAATTTCCACCGATCTACCACAACAAGCTCGAAGTAAGATAAATTTGTAAGATGGGATACGCACGTAAACAAAAATTAAAAAAATTTAAAATGAAACTATGATATTTGATCCATACAAGAAACAATGGGTCTTTATACAACTGTGAGTGGTATTTAATCATAACATGAAATTGGGTCTGCTACACATTGTAGTGTTAGTTAAATATGGGGTTGGTACTGGTGACTGTCAACGAGAACAGTTGATAACTTCGTGCGAGTCTTAAGTGTAATGTCGTTGTCTGTCATGTGTAGGAAATGACTCTTATAATAATAATCATAATTGCTGTATGCATTTATTATTAAAGTCCATTTTAATAAATTCCTGCAGTTGTTAATGTAACCGATCGATCCCTTATATGACACAACATATCTGGCGACGAGGCTTTGAACCTGAAGCGTGAACATAAAGCGTCGTTTGTGACCGTGAAACCTAAAACAAAATGGCTCTTATTGGTACAATCCTTCTCTTATATATATGGTACAATCGAACCGTTTGCACCTGGAACTTCGGATATCGAAGCATACATAGAAAGAATGGATCTGCTATTTATCTGTAATATAGTCGAAGAAGATAAAAAGGTTCCGTTGTTTCTAACTTTAATAGGAACGGAAACATACTCGATTTTAAAAGACCTGGTATCACCAGATAACCCCAAGAGTAAAAGCTACAGTCAGTTAAAGGAAGCGCTAACTACACATTTTAGTGCAAAAAAGATTGTCATAGCAGAGAGGTTTCGTTTCTATCGGTGTAGTCAGGGGGTGAATGAGTCTGTGGGGGAATTGGTCCGAAAGTTGAAGAAACTTGCACGGGATTGACAATTTGGAACATTTTTAAGTGAAGCTTTGCGTGACCGATTTGTATGCGGGTTATTAAAGGAGAACATTCAAACGAAATTGTTGTCGGAGAGTGACCTTACGTTCGAGAAAGCATGCAGTACAGCACTCTCCATGGAAACTGCATCTGAGCAAACAAAAAGTCTACAACCAGCTGATGTCAACAAAATTATGAAAAAACAGCAGTTCAAAACGTCAAAAGTTTATCCAACTCACGAAAGTCAAGGTGATCGTGAGAACTTCAAGTTCAGCAAAAAGGAAAACTACAAGCCATGCTTTCGTTGTAATCGAAAACATAACCCAAGTACGTGTCCGGCAGCTAATTGGGATTGCTTCCTATGTCATAGGAAGGGGCACACCTCAACAGTATGCCGTGCAAAGAAGAGCAGGTGGGTCAGTCAAGTCGAAGAGATGGAGTCCGAACATCAAGGGGGCGTGGACGTGCTAGAATTAAACCAAGTTACAGCTGTAGGAGAAGAAAACGGCGACCTGCAAGGGGTTCATTCCTTAACGGCGGAAATGAATACAGTTCGCAGTCTCGCAATCAGTCACGTATCAAACAAAAAGTCGGTACCTGTCCTATGTAAAGTCTGTAAATAATAATCCAATAGTTATGGAAATAGACACAGGGGCAGCTGTAAGTATTTGTTGTCAACAATACTTTAGTTGTAATTTTAGCTCGGAGCGAATAAGAGGTACAGACATTAAAATGCAAGATGTCGGGAAACGAGATCAAGAGTGTAGGACAAATGAATGTAAGAGTGTCGTTGAGTGCTACTGGTCCAAGTCATATGTTGTCGTTGATTGTATCTAGAACGAAAAATAGTTCCTTCCCGCTCATGGGTCGGAATTGGCTTGATGTAATATTACCGTCATGGCGAAGTGCCTTTAGTCCTTATTCAAGGAACTTTGACACCAGTATATGTTCTATTACGGGGAACGATATTGTCTCAGATTTAAAAAAGCAATTTCCCAAAGTCTTTTCCGAAAACAAAGTCAATGGCATAACTGGTATCAAGGCTCGTTTAGTTCTAAAAGATGATGCGAGTATGGTTTATCACAAAGCATATACAGTGCCATACAAAATGAAAGAGTTGATAGAAAGTAAGTTAAAGACCATGATTAAAGATGGTATTCTAATTCCGGTAACACACGCAGATATTGCTAGTCCCATAGTGTGTGTTCCAAAACAAAATGGTGGTATTCGAATATGTGTAGATTTTAAGAAAACCCTTAACCCTGTCCTGAGAACCGATTACTACCCTCTCCCTACCTTGGATGAAATCTGTCATAATATCAAGAATGGTAAAGTTTTCACAATTCTAGATCTGTCGGAGGCGTATTTGCAATTACCTGTCGAAGAGCAAAGTCAAGAGCTCTTAACTATCAACACCCATATGGGCTTAATGAGATTCACTAGACTTCCATATGGCGTCTCAAGTGCTCCTGCAATTTTTCAGTCTACCATGGAAAGGGTCCTAGAAGGTCTTAAGGTAGGAATTTATATTGATGATGTAATTATAAGTGGACGTAACTTTACCGAGTGTTACACAAAAGTCAAAGAAGTATTATCTCGTTTCGAAAAGCATAATATTAGAATAAATAAGGACAAAAGTATATTTTTTAAACCAGAAGTGGAATTCTTGGGATATAAATTAGTTGAAGGAGGCCTTCAGCCACTACAATCTAAAGTGACAGAAATTAAAAACGCACCTGTTCCAAGAGATGTTACGCAATTAAGGTCATATGTGGGATTATTAAATTTTTATAGTAAATTTATCCCAATGCTTTCAACTATTCTACATCCACTTTATGGATTGTTAAGAAAAGACGTGGTGTTCTGTTGGAATGATGAATGTCAAACAGCTTTTGATAAATCAAAAGAATTGTTGGGGCATTGTTTTACCTTAACTCATTACAACCCGGATAACGAAATCATCATTACCACAGATGCATCCGCATATGGATTAGGTGCCGTTCTAAGTCAAAAGGTAAATAATGAAGTAAAACCTGTTATGTACGCATCCTGTACATTAAGCGCAGCAGAGAAGAATTATTCTCAAGTGGAGAAGGAGGCACTGGGTATAGTATTCGCTATCAAAAAATTTCATAAATTTATATTTGGACACAAATTTACATTGATCACAGATCATGAACCTCTAAAAACAATTTTTGGCAGCAAGAAAAGTATACCAACTCTGTCACATTCACGATTACAAAGATGGGCTATCATATTGTCGGGATATGAATACAACATCATTTATAAAAAGGGATCAGAAGTGGCAAATGCAGATGGATTTAGTAGACTACCATTAAAACTAAATTCGGGAGTCCAAGAAGTTTTATCATTCACAAACATGGAGGAGCTACCCGTTACAGCTGAAGTAGTAAGGTCCGAAACTGGAAAAGACTTAAACCTGATAAAAGTTCGGCAGTACGTCAAGGAAGGATGGCCACAACAATGTCCAAATGAAACATTAAAACCATATTTTAGTAGAAGAATGGAAATCACCATTGACAACGATTGTCTCAGTTGGGGATGTAGGGTGATTATTCCAAAAACCTTACGTGAACATGTGTTGGAGTTATTACACGATCAACATCCAGGAATCGTGCGAATGAAGCTACGAGCAAGAAGCGATATCTGGTGGCCTGGAATAACACAGGATATTGAAGAGAAAATCAGAAACTGCGAAGAATGTCAAATATATGCCAATAATCGACAAGAAGGAAAAATGTTGCAGTGGCCGTTAGCGACGAACAACTGGCAGAGAGTTCATGCAGATTTTTTCAAATTTGAAGGCATCGAATTCCTGATAATTATCGACAGCAAAACAAGATGGTTAGAGGTATTTATGATGCCACAGGGAACTAATGCAGCGAAAACAATTTCTAAATTTAGAACTGTTTTCTCTTGTTTTGGATTACCACAAATTCTGATAACCGATAATGGTCCCCCATTTAATAGCAAGGAATTTGAATTTTTTTGTAGATCAAATGGGATCCAACTAAAACACAGCCGCCATATCATCCACCAAGCAATGGGGCGGTTGAGAAACAAGTCCATACCACTAAAAGGAACCTCCAAAAGCAATTATTCCAAAGTTCAAAATGCACAGAAACCATAACGCTCCAACATAAATTGGATAATTTTTTATTTAATCATCGGAATACTCCAAATTCTGTAACGAAGAGAACACCAGCTGAAATGATGATGGCAAAGAAACCAAGAACCAAAATTACTCTGCTAAAACCCAGTAATCTGGAAAATAAATCTGAAGAGGACTACAGAGAAAGGACAGTAGAATATGAAAATAATCGGCGGATAAATCGAAATTTATTTCTGGAAGGAGAGTACATATGGGCATACGAGGTCAAAGAAAAAAAATGGATCCCTGGGAAAATTATGAAAGCCGTGGGAGAATACACCTACTTGGTGTTGGCGTCAGGACGAGTAAGGTACATGCATGGCGATCATTTGAAAAAGCGCAGCAGAGCAGGAATGGAAAATGAAATCGTTCAAGAAAGCAAGACACCAGAATCTACGAGTTATCTTCCACCTGCTCTTCCACTACCCGAAGTCAGAGATCAGGTCCACATGCCAGAAATGGTGGGACCGCGGGTTGAGGATGAAGTACGGCTTCGTGATGGCCCTTCAACGGGTCCACCACCAGAGGGAAGCACGGAAGCCCAGCCTGGCCCTAGTCATCCTGTTATAAAAGATATTCCATCCCCTTCCCTCCGTAGATCCAAACGAACGGTTATACCACCTAACCGCTTAAATTTGTAAGTATTTTAATATGTTTTTTTTGTAAGTGACGACCTTAAAATAAGAGGGGAGAAATGTAGTGTTAGTTAAATATGGGGTTGGTACTGGTGACTGTCAACGAGAACAGTGGATAACTTCGTGCTAGTCTTAAGTGTAATGTCGTTGTCTATTGTCAATATGTAGGAAATGACAATATAATATATAATTGCTGTATGCATTTATTATTAAAGTCCATTTTAATAAATTCCTGCAGTTGTTAATGTAACCGATCGATCCCGTATATGACACAACAGTGTGTAGTTGTATGTTGTTGTTAAAAATGTCATGCACAGCGGTGTGATTTGTGTTGCGGTTTTGCAATATACTTTCTAGCCATATTTGACGTGGTGAACGGTTGTTTTCAGTTCTCATATTATGAACGTTCCATGCAGATTGAAATGATGCCAACTGTTTATTAATGAAAGGTTTATATATGTATTGTATGCAAAATGTATGAATGTGATTATTAATATCCAATAAATGTTCATCTTCTAAGGCGTATAACTCCATATAAACGACTTCACATACTTCCTTATAAACATCTACCCACAACCGTTCTATCCTCTGATTGTGGACAGACTTTCCTGTTATATGGCTTCCTCTATTTACCCCGCGAATAACATTCATCAAGAAAGCTACAAGAATGTTCTTATAGCCATGGTCTGAGCGGACCCGTGACGGTAGCCCATAGTTATTGACAGCATTTGCAAACAGAGAAACAACAGGTTCTGCTTGGATGGACATCTCACATTGTAAGTATATAATTAACCTGGACTAGCCATCAACACAACCATGAATTACAAAACCCCATCTATAAATAGGACTTTATTAGTACTACAAACCATGCAATTGTATTAATTGCTGTTAATAAGTGAAACAAATTGCAATCATATTGTTAATGAAAATTAGCAGACAGTGCGTCTATTTAAACATTTTACCTTGAAACTTTTACATGTGCATCCATGTGCCACAAAGAGTGCAACCTAATAACGTCTTCTTTTGAGGGAACGACTCCACCTACCAGCAGCTCCCACAGGATCTATTGACTTTAAAGTTGATCTTATCCTACACCTCTGTACATAAATTCCAGCTGCCTTTAAATATGCTTGCGTCATCTATAATTATGTTGAGAATAATTAAAATCGAGTCATTTGACAAACTACCGTTTGCCCAGCATTTGGATGTTCATGATGAATATCAGTGATTTTTGATTGTAATTCATCATCTGTAATTTGGCAGTATCGGGCTCGCAGAGGCATATTAAATTCATATAATTTTTTATAAATCGTTTGCCTGGAACACCCCAGATACTTTGCGATGTTGGTCGCAGTACATCCTTCATTATATAATATTTCCAACTGGCCACGATCTATTTGAACAATGGGCCGACCGCCGACCTTTCCCTATTAACAGAAAATGTACATCAAAGTAATAGTTAAGCATGCCACATTTTTCAGTTCAAATCCAGCTTAACCTAACGATATTCTATTTTGGTTAGGTCGAACCAACCCCATGTTAGTTCAAATCAGTCTTAAACTAACAATGATGATTCTAGTACAAGCCCAGAAACTACCCAACCTTCAGTTTGAGAGCGTATGAAAAATGTAAATTTTATTAATACTACATATTGACATTTTGCAATGAAATTTTTTGATTAATTAAGTATTATTACTACTGGTATTTTTGTTCCTGCGCCTGCTTCGCCCACCATCTCTATCGCCCGCGTTTCTGAGCCATCTCCACATCTTTTTTTGTGGCATTGTAGCATAGGGGATTTTTTCTAACCGCCACTACAACAAAAAAGTACCATAATTTATACATGAAAGAAAAATTTTTGCAAGTTTACGTAAATGATTATTACAATTAAAATTTTTAAAATTATAGTTTTTATCACAACAAGGCTGCTGGGTCAAATCATATGTGAGACTGTGTGTAACAAATCCTAACTTAAAAGACAGCATTGTATACACCAAAACAAAAATGCTTACCAAGGAGTAAATCAACGATGTGTTAGCGCTCCAAATAGTCCAGGAGGCAGCGACAGGCCCGGATTGGGAGCATTTTTCGGCCCGGGTTGTCACTATAAACCGGCCCCTTTTAGATTAACCTACAACAATTTTTGCTACATGTACATACATCGATTAAAATAGGAGGTACACTAGACATTGATTCACTTTTGAGTGACAACGGTCAGCCCAAAGGTCAGGGTAATCATTAGTTTAATAACTGAACACAAGATCTTTATATTTACTACAACTACTGCAATAAAAATGTTTGCATGAAACGCATCCAAAATGTAAGTATAATATTTAATATTTTAAACAATTAACAACTTTTTCAAAGATTCGCTTTTTGTTGCTAAATCATTTATAATATCGTCGGTGTCTATATCTACGAAAATATCTTTTTCAACAGACATCAAAAGTAAGGCATCCAAGTGTTCCTGTGTGAGACAACTTCTTAGCCTGTTTAGAACAAATTTCAACTTTGAGAATGTCCTTTCACAGGAAACCTGGGCGCATGACAATGTTAAGACATATTTATAAGCATTGTATAGATTATTGTATGACACAGTATGTAATTTATACTGGAGCAAAACTGTAAAACAACATACAACGCAATTTTTGCATGTTTGACGACATGTAGTCATATGTAGGGGTTTGTGATCATCTTCGTTGGATATCGATTTGCGTCCTACATTTACCAAGACCGCTTTCATTTCGTTCCATTTCTTCGCAAAATCTTTTAGCTCAGTCCGAATGTCTGCCGAGGTCACAATGAGATTGCTATGTTTTGTTATCTGATCCGCAATATCTTGAAATGAATCATCTGGCAAACGATCAATTTCTCCAAAGTAGGATGGATCTAACCAAGCAATGTCCAAAAATAATTTTTGATGACCTGTGAATCTGTTTTCCAAACTTAGCAAAGCATTGTCATAAATAACGTTGTAAACCTGTGTTTCAAATCTTTTCTTTGGGTCGGTGATACACTCGTCATTACTTCTTTCTCCAGGGATTTTTGTTCTTTTTATGATTCGTCTTGTAGCAAAACTAGATGTAAAATATGGTTCCCGTACTACTTCAACGCCATCATTATCAGTATCTGGCGTTGTTTGTTCTGATTCAGCATCCATTCTACGATTAGCCCAAACGAGAATTTTTTTGGCAGCTGCCAATACTTCTTCAAATCTTCGTGAGTCCGTTTTAAGAATATTCATGGTATGTTCAACCATTTTAAATGCCATGATAAAATTCATTCCATTTGTTTGAAGGTATTTCGATAATGGAGTTGTAGATTCAAATATCTTCAAAAAAATGTGAGCAGTTAGTATCATTTCAAACTTTTTCAACGAGTCAGCTATCGACTTTGCTTTGAAACGCACATCGTTTGTGAAATTGTGTGAACTAGCAAGTTCTTCTAGCGTTTTCTATAAAACCTGCATTTGTTGGATTATTGTAATGTCCAAACATTTTTATAAAACTTTTCATCAACGAAGATATTGACTCTATAATATAATTCACAGTAGTTTTTGATAAGAAGGTATTGATTGATCCAGAACGACCGGCTCTATTTTGATCGGTTTTCTTAAGGTGAGCTTTACGGCTTAATTCTATAGATTTATCTATGTGAACTTTGAGAATTGGGTCGAATGTGGAAAGTAACAAAAGAATTTCCAAAAAATTGCCATGGTCGGCACTGGTATCATTCAGAGTGTAGGCAGCTTCAGCATCTTTGGCCCCTCTGAAACTTTGGCCTCGTTTTCCTAAAGTTTTAACTGTTTCGACAACTCGTTTCAAGACTTCTCTACGTTCATTAATTACTTGCCTTTTTTTGGAGGTGTCTGTAAATATGCTGCGTATATCTTTCAATTGACTTTTTAATAAAAACGATTCTGCAGATGCTTGATGGGCCATCGATTTTTCGTGTTCTCTTATCCGATCGTATATTCTGCGAGGATCGATTTTGCAACCTTGCGTGAATGAATTGTCTTCTTTGCTGAATGCTAAACAGAATGAGCAGAAAAATGTATTATTCTCTTCGCAACACGAAATCCATTGTCTTCTGATTTTGCTGCCATTAAAATCTTCTCGATAATAAGCTAAACTTGGGTTGAATTTCATTTTGTCATTTTCAGAGGGTTGTATCGGATGAATTTTAAAAAAAGTATAATAGTCGTTGTTAGATGGTCTTTTAAATTTGTCAACGGTCCCAGGTTCTCGATTTTCGTGTTCGTTCTTTTCAAAAGCATTTACTTTGTCGATCAATGGCAGCGATTGTTCGTCTCTACTTCGATGTGACTCAAGCATATCATCAGTCTAGAAGCAAAGCAATTTGTTGTTTGAATGTTTGATATCAATCAAAATAACAGAAGGTACCTAAACACAGAGTAAAAAAAGAATGTTACCGTTACCTGATTTATCTCATCAACTAAACTTCACAGTCACAGTCCCCAAATTCTGTAATCTCTACAAAATCTGCGAAAGTAGAAGTAGAGGTAGATGGAACTGCTGAGCTTACACCTTCGTTCGGCTCGGTTGTCTACAACAAATAATTTCATGAGTCAAACAACATGCAATGCACTGCCTCACTGCCTACTAAAAGAATGGCTTGACGGCCTTGGCGCCATCGCCCATCAGTTTATGAGTTTACTATAATTTACATATTTTGCAGACTTACACTGAAAAAAAAATATGGTAAAATAATCTATAATTGTATGCTATCATCCTACAATTTATAGTGAAAATACGACTAGCTATGCATTATAGTGCTGTTTTCTAATAAATTGCAGTAAGACCTGTGTATTTGTAGTGCACAGAATTTTAGAACAAGGTGTTCTACAAAGGAATAATAAGTGTTTGCAGTTTTTTGTAAACTAGTATGCTATCAAGTACCCATTATAATTGCTATTAGAAATTGTAAATTATATTATTTTTGCAGCAATAATTGCAACACAATTTCTTGAAATTACTTGAACCATATTGTACAGTTACACACACTTTATGTAAAAATTAGTCAAAATTTTCCAGATTGCTTGGTCAAAAGACATGGAGTAACATCATGCAACATCTTATAAGTGATCATATTGTAACGTGATTTATAAATTCGGGTTCGATTTATATCAATATTTATTAAACAAAACTAAAACACTATAAAAACCGTACAATTTATATCGATTATTTATGTCACACACACTTCGCAATTTATATCAGACTTTCGCGCTCTATGTTTCGTCCGTACTCGATCTCGTTCGATAGTAGACTCCCCCGATGTTCGGTCCGCAACCATTTATACACGCAAGCAATGTAAGTCCAGTACATTCTCGAATGTTCCTACTATCGCGCGCGTAGAAAATTCCAGAGCGCCAAAGGCGACGTCATGTCTGGAGCATTTCCGTTACAATATTTACAGAATGGTTTACCGTTACTTCAAAAGCATGAATGTGGGGATTGAAATATTTAGTATTAAATTTAGTACATAAAAAATATACAGTGTGTTACGATGAATAAAAATGTTATCAACACTTCCGAATATAGCAACCTGATCCGCCTCCATGACAAGAATGGTACCTTTTTTGTAAAGTATACCATTAACCGTTACGTGTTTCACTAAACTAATCTCCTTTGTATTAAAATGTGAGAAATATTGTGTATAATCCGCAGTAGGAATATTTAAGAGTTTGGTATAAATAACGTTTTCTTTAAAGTCACTAATCAGCTGATGACATAGTATTAGTTGAGCTTTATTTGCCAAGGTATGAATGATGTTGGTATAAGACCCACTAATATTTGATGTAAGTTTAGATTGCCTGTGCTTTTGTTCAAATCGCATTCCCCATAAATGCACAAGAGGACGCAAGCGCAGTGCGTTTGTTTACCACGTGCATGTGTGATCCTATTATTAGTCTGCAGTGTTGATTCTTCGGAAGGTTGTATCTGTTCTGCCGTACAAATTTTGCCTCTTGTTATTGATTCAGGCAAAAAACCTCTTGTTTTTAGTTAAAAAAAAACATTAATAATAAAAATTACACTTCTTAAAAAACTATTTGAATTTATTATTTTTATTTCTTCTTTTGATATCATTTTCTTACTTTTACCGCTGGTCCTTGGTTATTGTATACAATTACCGGCAAAAGTAGAAAATTGAGAATAATTTCGTACATTTACCAGTGTATACAATTACCGTTGATTGTATACAATCACCAATTATGTACTTTTACCGTAACATATCTACTTTGAATCTTATTTCATTGACACAGACATAACATTCAGTTATATTTTCTATCGAGTCTCCAACAATGAGAGGTATAGTTGGGCAGTCAGTTTGTAGTTCTTATACTTCTCTACTCTCAGGGATAATTGCGTTTCTATTTCTGATACATCCTGAAATAGATACAATAAGTAACAATGCGAGTGATCATTTACATAATTTTCATAATGCGCATTTCAATCAAATTTTTCTGCCCTGATTTTTTCTAGCTTAGGTATGAAATAGTTATTCGTATACCAAGGCTGCGAAATGATTGGTGTACTTCAGTACACCCAATACATTTCGCAGGCGCGGTGTACACAAAATTTTTTGTGCAATCTCAATAATTATAAATGAAAATGTTTCAAACTTTTAATTTTAACTTCTAGTCGATTGTGACGTGCCATGGGAAAGTGTACATAATAGTGTTGCAACACTACCTACCATGTCGACAGAAAAAAGATTTTTGATTTGTTCAGACTCCCTTAGTTCCTTGAAAAGCATAACGAATACATTTAGCAAAGATGCTCTTGTGAGAACGATGTTATCCTGCATAGATTCTTTACAAAGACGCCGTAAAATTGTCCTAGCCATTGTGGAATAAGAGGTAATGAATTGGCAGATAGCGCAGCTAGAGAAGCAACTTTCTCCAAACAAATAGACTGGCCAATGGTGCGTGCAGATGATGTTAAAATGGAGGTATTATCAAGAATTAGACAATTCTGGATGACACAATGGTTCGCAGTTGAATCATTTTTCAGTCAAATCAAAGTGGGTGTAAATACGTGGATAATACCTCCTGAACTATCATACGTCGTGATGAACAAGTTGCTCTTACGAGATTACGACTAGGACATAGTAATATAACATCAAGTCATTTACTTTTAGGAGCACCTCTTCCGTTGTGCGTGGAATGTAATGAGCCACTAAATGTAACTCATATGTTACTTACATGTAGAATAAACGAAAACTTAAGAATAAAGCATAATATCTCAAAGAATTTAAAGGAATGTTTAGGAAATGATGAAGATAGTATTCGAAAATTGATTGCATTCATTAAGGAAACTAAAATTATCGTAAAACTATAAACACTAACGGCTAATAACCATGCAGTTGATGCCGTAGAACTTTAGAAAAAAAAAAAAAAACCAAAGTTTAATTTAATAAAACCTCTTGTGAAGCAATAAAAAAAGCCTGGAACATGTTGGATTGATCAAGTTTAAAGCAACTAGTTACATATGGTTTTAATTTTGTCGGACTTTACAGTACTTCGATAGCTGAAGAAACTTACGTTCAAAATAAATTTGTATTCTTCGAATCTCCTCATATATTTTTTTCTAATCCCAAGGACAGGAATTAGTTCTTGAATATCTCTCTCGTTTAAATCAAGCAATGTCTCTTGATCTATTTTGTTCGCTTTAAATAAAATAATAATGTTAATAAAAACAATAATTTATACCTAGTGTACGGTATCCCAAGTAACATTCGTGACGATAATATTTCATGTGTAACGAATTCGTCACTTTTTGTCTTTATAAAGCTCATTTTTCGCAGATTCTGCATATTGGCTACATTTATCTTTTCTATAAATTTTCATAAAATAATTCCTACGTAAACGTCACGACAATTGCGCCACTTTGTTAAATATCGTCACGGAATCTTTACCAAAAATCGCCCACGATTGTAAATGAATTTTTAAACTATATCGTCAAGCAACAGCAATTCAAATATTTATTCGGCATTAGTAAACATTACGTGAAGGTAGCAACGAATCGTGTTGTCACGCTACCGATATTGCTGACAAAAAGCTGTTTGATTGAACATAACCTCGCGTCACTTCATAACCTTATTATTTGCTGTTTAACGTTTTGCAAATTGCAATATATGTGCATCGTTAATATTTGTGTAATGTGTATTGTTGTTTGGTGGTGAAATTCATTTGAAAGGTATTGTGTACACGAACCTATTACTCTGTTTTAATTATAATCCTACAATTATATCGCAAAACCTAAACGAACATCTTTGACTTTGTGGATGCATGAATTGCAAAAGATAAGATAAAACCTACAACTCCAATGAAGTATGTTATCTATGCAATTAGCTGCAGGTCTTAAGTAATTAAATTTCCAAGCAAGCACTGTAGGTACATGTGTTAGACAGCCACGGTCATCCCGGTGATTTCCGTCCCTGCCAACGACCATCCCGGTTTCGGACATCTCGGCAATAGGCAATCCCCGCAAAAATGTATGTTCCTCTACACTGTGATCAGGGGCACGGAAAACATTTAAGACGCACTTATCATATGAATCAAATTGATGTTTATTATTTTGAAACAATTCCCCGGAATTAATTTTCCTTAGGTATTTGTTATTTTATAAACTGTGTGATTTGATCTTTCTAGAGATGATACGATCTGAATAATGGCCGTATGCACCGATTTTTACTTAAACTTCTAATAAGTAATCGCGGTTAACGGTTAAACTCGATTTAATTTTAATTCTAATGCACCGGCACAATACTAATAGGGATTGGTTAAACGAAAGAAACCATTTGACAACATTGTAAATCTTAGTAATTTTTATGATTGAAGCAAATTCCCTAAACTTTAACGCGGTCTGTGGCTTTAACATAACCTGTTACCATTGAAGAAGGTTTTTAATTTATTTCTCCACGTTCTTGCAATTTTGGTATTACAATAACAATGGGTAAGACGTGCACCAACGCAAAGAGGGCTCCAAAGTTTACACCGTCCGAAAAATTATTATTAATGTCGATAATATCCAATAAATATGCAAGCGTAATAGAAGATAAAAAAACAGATAGGACTTATGTTCAAGATAGGATAAAATCGTGGAAAATGGTCGAGGAGGACTTTAACTCTAGTCTACCTAATGGCGTGTTTAGAGATTGGGAATGTTTAAAAAGATTTTATGAGAACCAGAGAAAGGAAGTGCGCAAAATTAAAAGTAATAAACGACAAGAGCTGCTTCGAACTGGGGGAGGACAGGTTCCCCCAACTAAAGATGATCCTGCAGACATGCTCTTATTGTCCATTATGAATGAAAAGACGGTGTCTGGGTTAAAAAATAAATTTGATAGTGACTGTAACGTTACACCTGTAGCTATTGAGGTTGGTGACACATTAATCTTTGACATGGACACAAATGATCCTGAGGTAATATATATATTAGTTTATTTTTATAATTTTTACATTCTTGTGTATTACAGTGTGATGTACCATCCCCTGTCCAGTGCAACGCAAAAAAGAAAACATGATGAAGATGAAATAGTTGAGCAGGTAAGGCATAAGAGTAAATGTGGTACCTATAACATATAATTTACTGTAACCTTCAGGAAAATCCGCCTGTTGCAGTGGAATCCTGGAAACATTACAAGCCTAGTAATTTACAGAATCCAATCAATCCTGTATTAAATGTAAGAATGAAATTTGTATTTATTATTTATAAAGAATTACACAGTGGCGTAACTATCACCGGGCAGTTCGGGGCAAAGCCCCGGGGCCCCCGATCTCGGGGGCCCCGAAACCCGAAAGGTGCCGGACACACGTAGAAAACAAATGCGTAGTATACAAAACAAAATTGTAGGTCATGGTTCATGATTGCTAAATCTTAACATGGTACTACATTCATTCGAAGCTCATAACTAAAATGTTTATACTCTGAAATCTGATATCTGGCACTGATACCCTATTTGAATAAAAATAATTAAAATACGCAACGCTATTCATGTTGCTGGCATTCAATTCATTTGAGATAAGATTAGCAGGGACTGTTTAGCGCTTATGCTGAAGTGGTAAAACAAATGAAGTACCTAGCTATATTTCCTTTTCTTGCAAGTTGAGATTTTTATTTCTGTTAGTAGGTTACGCTTACGACTGTTGAATTGCTACGGAGTTATCTTTGCCCTTTAATTACTTACTGATGTAGTGATCTTCGTGGCGGCCAAAAGTGTTTCCGGGTGCAGGGTTTTTGTCGTGCTTTGCAATTTTGTATTCTTTAGTGACTCTGCGTTTCTGTTTTATTTGATGTGTTTTTGTTTTCGTCGTTTTCGGTTACTACTGTGTTACTGTTATTCATACAAATTAAAATTTAATAAAGGTGTAACTGAACAGCAATCTGAAGCTGAACGTTTTGCCGTTTTCGTTGAAGGTGAGTACTTACTTTATCTATTATATTATATATGTATGTATAAACACTCCAACGTATACGTATTCATTATTCAATAAAATAAATTAAGTACGTTCATGGCAAAAACAGAAAATACAAATACAGGGTGTCCCTAAAAGGTCTGTACAACGCGCTACCAGGGGTTCTTGGTATCAAAATAGGACGATTTAACCCAACTTACCTCTATCCAAAAGTGCTTCGGTAAGACGCTATCTACCGCCAAAGATTTTTTTAAAAAATCGTTATTTTTATTTTATCGGAAAATGGTTTTGCCGATTAAAATGAAATTCGGGATGTGAATGTCTAATGTAAAAAGGGTTTTTGTGATATCATCGTTTTGAATGTAGTTGCTATGTAGGTGGTAAAATACTGACCATCCACATCTGAAGAGGTCTAAAACTTTTTAACTACTATTTTGACGGTTCTGAATTTTTAGACACTGATAGACAGTTTACTTGCAAGCATTTTTTGTCTCTTGATGAATATCGCTATCTGTGATGGTTTACGAAAAAAAAAAAATTTAGGCATGATGAATGGCATGCACCATACATGCGATTGTTCCTCAAAAAATCAGAAGATGGCTGTGAAACCTTAGAGTGGCGTAACGTTTGTTTGTTGTTTCTTAAACTTGAACAATTTACGTTTTGCTTGAAGACTTAAAATTTCATTGTTAAAATTGTAATATGGCCTTTCAATACAGTAACGCAGAGTTAACTGATATGCTATTAGTGTTTGGATACTGTCGTGGAAATGGTCGCCAATGCGTTAGAGAGTATACTCACAGGTTTCCAAATCGTCGTGTACCAAACCATCAAACGTTTGCGGCTGTTGAAAGACGTCTTCGTGAGACCGGTCGCTTTGCTCCTGTGATGGCTGATTACGGACGTGGACGTTATGTAATGAATCCCGATGTCGAAGAAGCGATTTTGGATCGTGTAGCAGACGAACCGGAGATAAGTAGCAGACGCTTAGGGTCGGAATTAATGGTCTCGAAAAACGTTGTCAATGGAGTCACTCGCGAACAATTGCTACACCCGTACCACATTCAAAAAGTGCAAGATCTTTTGTTGCCTGACCCGGATCAACGTCTAATTTTCTGTACTAATATCAATGAACGAAGAGTTCGAAATCAGAATTTTTGCCGAAACATTTTATTTACCGATGAAGCTTGCTTTACAAGAAGGGGCATAACAAACCTACATAATGAACATGTGTATGCAGATGAGAATCCGCATGCATGTAAAGTTACCCATTCTCAACACGAATTCAAGATTAATGTTTGGGCAGGAATCGTTGATACTTTTATTGTTGGTCCTGTAATTTTACCTCAACGATTAAATGGCGATAGTTACTTGCAACATATTCAAAATACTGTGCCAGATTTATTGGACGACGTATCTTTGGAGCTACGCGGAAACATATGGTTCATGCATGATGGTGCCCCTCCTCATTTTACTGTAGCCGTCCGAAACTTTCTACATCAGGAATACCCCAATAAGTGGATAGGTAGAGGACATGATGCTCCCATGCAATGGCCACCGCGCTCTCCCGACCTAACGCCGATGGATTTTTTTTTATGGGGAGCAGTTAAAGCCCAGGTGTATTCCACACCCGTTAATACGGAAGAGGAATTGTGGCGGCGGATTCAAAATTCTGTAGAAACTTTAAAAAATAACGTACCAATGTTGCAAAGGGTACACTTTAATTTATTACGCCGTATAATGCTTTGTATGCATGAAAATGGAGGTCACTTTGAACATTTAGTAGTTTAAATTAATACATTACATTGACTTACTCTGTTGTGTTCGTTTATTCTACGTTACATACACTACGGTTTCATAGCCTACTCTTGCTTGCACTTATGGTTTTTGAGGAACAATCGCATGTATGGTGCATGCCATTCATTATGCCTAAATTTATTTTTTTTTTCGTAAACCATCACAGATAGCGATATTCATCAAGAGACAAAAAATGCTTGCAAGTAAACTGTCTATCAGTGTCTAAAAATTCAGAACCGTCAAAATAGTAGTTAAAAAGTTTTAGACCTCTTCAGATGTGGATGGTCAGTATTTTACCACCTACATAGCAACTACAATCAAAACGATGATATCACAAAAACCCTTTTTACATTAGACATTCACATCCCGAATTTCATTTTAATCGGCAAAACCATTTTCCGATAAAATAAAAATAACGATTTTTCAAAAAAATCTTTGGCGGTAGATAGCGTCTTACCGAAGCACTTTTGGATAGAGGTAAGTTGGGTTAAATCGTCCTATTTTGATACCAAGAACCCCTGGTAGCGCGTTGTACAGACCTTTTAGGGACACCCTGTATATCCAATGCTTATAAAAGAAAAATTTCGATTATGGATAATCATTTCTTGCAGTTATAGAAAACGACTGAATATGGAGAAACGCACTTACATAAGTGGTTTTCAGAAGAGGAAATTAAAAAGGGCACGTGATGAGTCCGTAAATAAACTTGCAAAACTGGATAACTTTGTTATCAAGATTAAACCAGATGCTGTGGAAACTGAGATTTCAACCCATGAACAGGAGGGTTCATCTTCCTCCAAAGAACAACAACACGTAACAAGCGAGGGAGGAACATTTTCACCAGAAGCAACTTCAGGGAGAATTCAAATGAATTCTGAACTGTTAACCTCACTTTACAGCCACAACACAGTTGACCGCCACATCTACATCCACATCGGCTCACAAAAAATAACTTATGTTACCACCATTCATCTATATTTTAATATTTTAACTTTGACGCTAAGGCCAGATGATGACAATAAATGTCGAAATCGATCGCCAAAAAAGAAAAAAATTTATTAGTAGTAAAAATTCAATAATAACCGTTTTAAATGTGTTTAATTTAAACGATTAGGTACATTAAAACTTTAAGTCATCCCTGGTATCTATAGGGGGCCCCAAGGACCGTTTTGCCCCGAGGCCCCCAGCTGTGTTGTTACGCCACTGGAATTACATTTACATTTTAGGAACAATCTACTTCAAGAACTCCACTGAGAAGCAACCGCCGTAGACAAATAAAAATAAACTTAATTTCAAATCAATTAGAAATCTGTTTTAGATAAATGTTAATGTCTTTTCACCTCTACAGATGGCGCTACTAGTATTTATAATAACAATATTTATCAGTAGGGATGGGATTTGTAGGCAAGGAAAAATTAAAAAATAGGCAAGGCAAAAGGCACACAAAAATAGTGAAATAGGCACAAAAAAAAGTTTTAGGCATGATGGCCTAAAGTATAGGCCTACTTTTATTACATCAACATCAGGTACAAGCAACTATTCAAAATCGTTATCTTTATCGTTATCAATATCATTTTTATCAAATTTTGTTAAACTATGAGCTACGATTAACATTTCAACATTTTTCTCAGAAAGATTATGTCTTTTATCCGTTAAAATATTTTTATACATAGAGAATGAGCGCTCCACTTCACACGAAGTGATAGGAGCAAATTTGAAAGCTTGGATGTTATCTGTAACAAAGTTGAATGGCAGTTCTGCCTCATCGCCACAAAAATTTTTTTTAATAGCCCATAGCGTTTCATAGCTTGGGTTTTTTAATAGACAATTTGATAGTTTATTAAATGCAACTTTGGCTACACGACCAGGTGCAGAACGTAAGGAGTCTGATACTGTTTCCACTAATCCAAGTGATTCCGTCAATGGCATTCCTCTTGCTTCAATTTTCTTAATCGTTTCGGGTATGATTTTGAAGTGTGTGTGTATATATGTAAGCTCATTTTTAATTCCCGGCGAATTAAAAAAGTTTTGGGCATTTTTTATTGACGCAGCGGAATTAGAATCAAATCGAGCAACAACCTGTAAAAAGTTTGTCAGTATGAATATTGTGTGAAGATACATGTTTTACCTCTTTGATTTTTTCAAAATGTGTATTATAGAAAAAAGCGGCATTTAACCAGGTTCCCCACCTCGTTAGAACAGGTTCAGGAGGTAAAGGCGTATTCGGAAGCATTTCTTTATAGATTTGTACTCTTAATGGAGCTTTTAGAAAAATTTTTTTGGTAGTCGATATTATACCATTCACATTTGGATATTGCTCGCGAATTACCTCAGCAACAAGATTTAAACCATGTGCTATACAGGTAAAGTGGATTAAATTTGGATAAAAAACCTTTAAACTTGTTGCAGTTTTCAGCATGTAGGGAGCGGCATCCGAATACATAATTTTTACTTTTGCATGCTGAATGGCATTTGGCCAAAGTATTGCTATAAATCTTTTATTAATTCTTTTGTAACTAAGTTGATTTATATACGTACCTAGACTTTCATTTACAAATCTTGCTACAGTGCAATGGTTTGTTCGCTCTAAAACTTTAGAAGACAAAAGATAAGGCGTAGCCGCACTATCTTCTGAAAGCTTTCCTACGATTAAGTTTGCTATGAAACGCCCCGTTCGGTCTGTGGTTTCGTCGACACAAATCCAAATATCGTGTTGACCTATATCTGCTTGTATTATATTTATTGCCTAAAATATGTTAAAAAATTTTACGAAAATTCAAAACTATTGTATCGTACTTACATTCTGGTAGCACTTCGGTAAATAAAGTTTGCTTAGTGTCGTACGATTAGGAATTTTTGTTTCCGTGTACTTTTCCAAAAAGTTTCTAAAGGGGGGACAATCTAACTTAAACCATGGTATATTTGCGGCTACCATTGCTGTGCACAAGTCCATGAAAAAAGTGCTCCTAGCAGGTACATTTGTAAGCGACTCTGATATTTGTGGTTGCACTACAGCTCCCTTGGCTACGAATCTTTTATGTGCATTGGTGTTTTCATGTTGAATGATGTGAAATTTTTTTTTACATGAAAACTACAAAAGCATAATATTAAAGGGATACATATGGGTACATAAACCAATACTTACAATTTTATTGCATATACGACAAAATATTTTGTCCCCCTCATGAAGCTTAAGATGGGGATTATCTTTAAGCCAAATACGTATTGAAGTTTCGATGTTTTTTGGCATTTTATTAATACACAATAATGAATGATGATAGTAATATCACGTGTACCACGTTCCGCAAAGTTGTGATTTTAGAACTAAACTTGAACACAAAACTGAAACTACCGGAAACGAAACCCGACTAACGGTTAACGCACCTAAAAATAACCTCTCGCTGCCTCATTCATTAGTCATTTCATTAGTCAACCAGTTATTGGCGCGTCCTTCGATATTTCGCGCTCAAAAAAGGCCGACAAAAGTCATGATTTGCCCAAAATAAGCAAAAATTTCGCGAAATGTAAATTTAGGCATTAAGTAGTCAAAAAAGGCACTTTAGGCAAAATAAAATTAGGTTTATATCAAAAATACGCATCAATTCGTAGTTCCATTTAAACCGTGCATTCCTGCCTTTAAAATACGCCGTAGGCAAGTTTCCTTAAAATCCCATCACTATTTATCAGTAATTTCAAATTCAAATATGTTCCTACATGTGGTCATTTTATCTCATTTCCTGATGTCCTTGCTATTTGCAAATTTGATGTACATTCTAGAATATGGCGAGCATGATCCAACATTGTGAACTTAATTGTATTTATTAAGAGATCTTGTGGAGTTCGACTTTATATTTAGGTAAGTCCATAGTACTTTGTAAATTAAGCTCGTACTTAAATTAAGTGATGTGTTCACCTAAGGCATGTACCTACTGATATTCGACTTTATATTTAGAATACTACCCAAAATAAGACAATTCCCGATTACGACAAAAAACACCCGATTTCTGACAAGCAATAAACCGACTACGAGCAGTGCGTCTTTTTTATATTCCCGCATTCGACATTTTATAAAAGCTAAAAGTTTTTCTGTTAGTGCCTCTAACACAGGAAAGAACGATCAGCGAGTATAGAATTTGAGTTGTGGTTACTTACGCAGGTAACAGGTAGTAAAGGTGTATAAAATGGTACATCAAATTTGTTAAAGTATAAAGGTCAAATTTTCTATATTTTCTTCGTATTAACATTAGAAATTACGTCATCCATTGCCGGACACTTAGTATAGTTGCAACCCCCTGCCAGACACCCCTAAACATTAAAAAATTATGATTGTACTTTCGTTATAGTATAAAAGCTGAACTTTATATATGTTACTTGGGGACCTATAGAAAGATGTTACCTCCATAGCCGGACAGTTTTAATGGTTTCTACATCTTGCCAGACACGTTGAAAGTCTGCTATAGGTGCGAGCGCGAGGCGACAACTGTTCACGTGAATGCGAGTGAGACAGCGCGTTTAGCCTACTGCGATCTTTTACCGCGCATCATCTGTCATTCACATGGTAAATTTTTGCAAATGGTTACTCAATTACAAGCATCGAGAATTGACGTGATCTTTGATCAGTACTTTACACCATCCATCAAAGATTACGAGCATTCCCAACGGTTTGAATCTACGCAATTAGAGTACACCATAACTGGACCTGACCAAGTTCGATCAAGTGACTTCACGAAAGAGTTGAAAAATCTAAATTTCAAAGAAGCTCTGGTTAATTTTTTTATTTTACATTGGGCTACTGATGATGTGGTACCATTTATTGGCAACAAAATTATCCACATCAATTTCAAACAATGTCATTCTTTCATTGTTAACGATTCCAACAGTTTTCTCATGTGTTGATGAAGCGCTGTCATGCCCAGCACACGAGGAAGCCGATACTAAAGTGGTATTTCATGCATGCAGCGTTGACTATCGAGCAGAAATAGTAATCAGAAGTGTTGATACTGATATTGTTGCTATAATGCTTGGTCATATGCACCGCCTTAAAAATGATTCGGTTGTTTGGATTCTTACAGGTACTGGAAATAAATTAAAATATGTGAACCTGACGAAAATACACGCACAATTGGGACAATCAATTTGTCAGAGCTTACCTGGATTTCACGCCATCACAGGATGCGATTACAATCCTGCATTCTTCAGGAAAGGAAAATTAAAACCGTATAAAATATTAAAAAAATGTCTAGAGTACCAGGAAGCTTTCATGAACTTCGGTGACAGTGAATTAATTGAAAATAGAGTCAAACAACAAAACGTTTATAACATTATTCAGAGATTTATATGCCATGTATAGGTACAATATTGGTAATATAATTGATGTTGATGCCGCTCGACTTCAAATGTTCATCGACTCGTATACAGTGTTTGATGTAAACGAAGCTTTTGACCGAAAGAAGTTGAGAAATTTTGACGCTAGCAATTTACCACCTTGCAAAAGCGAGTTATTGCAGCAATTTCTGCGAGCTTTACATATGTACCATTTGGAACAATGCTCATATGAAAAATCCAACCATATATCAACCAGACAATAATGGTTGGGTACTGAAAAATGACAAATACCAATTTAAATGGTTTGAAGGAGATCAACTACCAATTTATGGCAGTGATTCACTCCAAATTCAATCAGGTTTGCAATTATTATGTCAAATGATTATAGGTACATAATTTTGTAGTTGATCATGACTTTCTAAATTTGGTAAATTTTTTTTCAGAAACTGATGAAGAAGACGGTATTGACGACGATCAAGCTATGGACTGGAGTAACGATGAGAATGAACATATTGACATCGACGTAATTGAAGAAAGAAATGATTGAGAATTTTTTTTTTATTTTGTACTATATTTCTTACTTTGTATAAAATAGCTATGAATATAATAAAACTTTTTTTATTGGAATTGAACAATTACAATAGGCTAAACACACTGTCTCAATCGCATTCACCTGAACAGTTGTCGCCTCGCGCTCGCACCTATAGCAGACTTTCAACGTGTCTGGCAAGATGTAGAAACCATTAAAACTGTCCGGCTATGGAGGTAACATCTTTCTATAGGTCCCCAAGTAACATTTAAAGTTCAGCTTTTATACTATAACGAAAGTACAATCATAATTTTTTAATGTTTAGGGGTGTCTGGCAGGGGGTTGCAACTATACTAAGTGTCCGGCAATGGATGACGTAATTTCTAATGTTAATACGAAGAAAATATAGAAAATTTGACCTTTATACTTTAACAAATTTGATGTACCATTTTATACACCTTTACTACCTGTTACCTGCGTAAGTACAACCACAACTCAAATTCTATACTCGCTGATCGTTCTTACCTGTGTTAGAGGCACTAACAGAAAAACTTTTAGCTTTTATAAAATGACGAAGGTCTGGCCGTCGTGGGCTCTTGGGCTATTAGGAGTGACTGTAAATTCGTAACTCTAGATCTCAACCTTCGAATTTTCTGATTAAGTGTAACAACTCTTCTCCTATACTTTACAACAGCACCCTTCAGCATTCGCGCATGTTTCTTTGCTTTCTTTGGTGTGGAAAACTCATCGCTAGCAATATCTCCTACATAACGTTTTTTGCTACAATAAAGTATACTTTATATGTGGGTAACCTTTTTTTTGGTTAAATTAGTCATACCTGCTTCCATCTTTGTTTACATTTGGATATGCAGTAGATGGTCCAGCACAGAAAATATCTCTTTGCCCAGGAGGTGTTGTTTGTCCGATAGCTGATTTCTGTTCAAATTCAGATGCTGTTAAGGTCCCTGAAGATGACTTATGTCTAAACAATCCAAAAAGTAAAATTGTTGATATTTATACATAAATAGATTCACTAAATCAAAGGTATTTACAGCAAGTAATTGTTATTTATACGAGTATTAATATAACTGCAGATTGTTTTTTCACTAAATGATGATTGGTTACTTTATGTACCTTTAAATGTTACAATTACAACTCAAATGGCAGGTTTCTCCAACAATATGCAACACTTAAAACCAGCTTAAGTTTAACGTTACTAAGAAAGTAACTAATTTCAATCCACCGACAAATATCATGTCTCTATTACTTACTTACTTAAGTGTATTGGAGAAACCGGGCATTACACCCTTAACACACAAGTGAGCTTCATGCACAAGAAGGTAGGTGCTTGGTTATTACAGCCCTATTGTTATTATAGGTATGTATACGTCTTCTAGTCACGGATCTTTACCCCTGCGTCATTGATTTGTTAATCAATTTCAGACATACGCTTGCATATACTAGAAAACTGCAACATGTATCAAGCAAGCGAAATCTACATAAAACTTAATGTCTAAAATTGATTCACAAATCAATGACGCAGGGGCAAAGATCCGTGACTAGAAGTATATAATTGCACTGCTTCCACCAGACCAAACACTACTTACTATCATAATTACACTTACACAGTTTTATGAGATACGTTATCTCGGAGTTTAGGAGGAGTATTCGTTTTTGTAGAGCTACCTGTAGTACGTCTAAAAAATATGCAGTTTCACACAGAATCACATCACGAACTATACTTACTTGCGCTTTAATGGTTGCTGACAAGGAGGTTGCTGACACGAACCACTGCTACTAGAGCTGCACATAATACAATTATTAGTGTTCATTTTACAATTACACAAAATTACCTACCTCAAATTTTGTGTAGGTGATAAATTTGAGTTATAAGGCATTGGTTTAGCGTCGCTTTTTAAGTACTTTAAACCAGATGGTTTGATTTCAAAATCACTCTGTCGGAAATGTTGCGAGCATATTCGAGAGGTTTTTGTCAGTTTTTTATCTTCTTTAAAATTCAATAAACTGAACCATTCCTTAATGAGATCATTGTTCTTCGTGAATCTATAAAATGAGAAAGTAAATTATCTACGCCACTGATCTCAATAACACAATAAGAGCAACATAACCTCAAAAAAGTACTTACGCGTGAAATGATATTCCTTTTTTTCGCCTATCATATGCATTGCATACTTCACAACGCCGCACCATGATATAAATAATTGTCACAGGCCACACTTAGTCAAAATCACGTAATTAGACAAAAAACAACTTTCACGTAGGCGTGTAAACAAACAAACGACCATACACGAACTTTGCCAAAGGCGTGAACACGACCAAGCCACAGAATAAAGTGCTACTATTCTATGACCAAGCTGAGGATAACAATGCGTGGGATGTTGGCTTCACAACAAATCGTACAATCAGTGCTATTCTCGTGCACATTGAAAACTTTTCAATATTGAAAAGCTTACAATTGAAACATTTCAAGTCCCATTTCAATATTGAAAGTTTTTCGTATTCGCGTGCTACTATTGTAATGGTATCTTTACGGTTTACAAGATTGAAAAGCGAACCAATATGAAGTTGTAATACAGCTCTGCCAACCCACAAATTTCAGTACTTTGCGCGTGCGCCACACTGAGATCAGCTGTTTATGGTATATTTTTATTATCCAGTAACGCACTCGCTTTTTGTTCAAATCACAATTCGAGTGCTTTTAGCCAATTATGTCAGTAAAAACTGTAAAGAGACCCCGAACTACAAAATCGCTATTTAGTATTTACGTGGAGTACCTTGAGAGGAATTCTGTGTTAAGAACGGGAAAACTTTCCCCCAATTTAGGCGCTGAAGATGTTCAGAACTTGTGGGTGAAATTATCGCAGGCCTTAAATGCCTGTGGAGATGGGCCGACAAGAGATTCGGATGGATGGAAGAAGGTATTTTCTAATTTTTATTATAACAGGTTAATGCAATTTGAATTTCTAAAGGTCTTCACCGAGTGGAAGTCCCAAGTAAGGAAAAAGGCACGTGAAAATAAGGTCCTAAATGAGTTGGAGCTGCGTTTATTAAAAGCAACTGGCACAGTAGTGGTAGATGGTATTTCTGAAATACCAGAGTTAGGAATTAATGAGGTCGACTTTGTTCAAGCGGTTGACGGTGTTGAATTAGAATTGGTATTTACGTTATTCTGTTAATACAAAATTTGATTTAGTTCACTTTTTATAGGCAGACCATGTAGAGCAAAGCATACAAATTGTAGAGGAAGAAAATGCTTTTAATGATATTCACAAGGATACTCATTTAGAGCAAGGTATTGAAAAGCCCGAAGATTATGTGCAAAGCGAGGTAGGAAGAAAGTGGATTAAGAAGAAAAGTAAGTACAGCTACCACATTCAAAATTACACGATCAAACGAACTCACCTGTGAAGTTCGATCGTAATTATATGAGACATCCAATCCGAAGACATTTATAGAATACTAAGTAGTTCGCCTCGCTCGAACTCCAGCCACGAGTTTAAAAGTACTTATATAATTTAAAAAGAAAAACTTTTTACCCCCAATTACCCTAAACGGTCTCCGCCACTGTCGTGATGTCAGTCCCCGTTAGGAATGAGTATCTAACCTCATTTAGTTCAAAGATAAATCAACTGGTAAACCCTTCGAAAATGTGCTGGAAAACGACAGGAGTGGGGGGGTGGGTTTGAATGTCTTCGGATTGGATGTCTCATATAATTACGATCGAACTTCACAGGTGAGTTCGTTTGATCGTGTAATTATAATTCGACATCCAATCCGAAGACATTTATAGAATACTAAGTAGATGTTTAGAGACAGTGGTTTTCCACATGAACCCAGATAAAAAACAAATAACAGTCGAAGGGTACTATCACTATCATATAATTCAAAAAAGAAAACTAAAAGCTATGGTGAAACAATAATCTTAAATGAAATATCCACATAATGTCAACATCTGACTAACATAAGTGTTATTCTCTATAATAGAAGATGTATTATATATACATTATAATGATAATATGGCTTTTGATAGTGTGCCAACCTGAGAAATAGGTCTGTTATAAAACTGACAGAAGGTTTTCGAGTTTGTTGACCACCCCGCTGTTTGCCGAATTACTTCTAATGGTACACCTAAATCAAAGGCTTTAGATGTCGAAGCATGGCGAGTGGAGTGAGCCTTAAAGATTCTCGTATCTATACCTGCTTCTTCCAACGTATCCTTCACCCATCTACTAAGGGACTGCTTGCTTGCAGTGCGGTACGGTTTCTTATAGGTTAAAAATAGGAAGTCTCTAACTGACGTGCGCCTTCCCTTGGTAGCAGTCAAATATTGTTTTAGAGCTGTAGCGACACAAAGCTTTGGGTTTTCTGTAAAGTATGGAAGGTGTAGACACGGTTGGGTTCTACCTATCCCTGATGTCTTGATCTTATCTTCAATCAAAATTTGAAATCCGTTTCCCGATTCTATAATATTCTCTATTCGAATTAACGAAAAAGTTTGTATTCGGTGAGCAGTTGTAAGTGCTAAAAGAGTTATTAGCTTCTCGGACAATGCTTTTAACGAATCCATTGCGAGCCGCTCCAAGTACGCTAAAACTACTTGTGGGTCCCACACTACATTGTATCTGGGTCTTGACGGTCGAAGTTTTGCTATACCCTTTAAAAATCTGCATAAGACTGGATGACTCGACAAATCTGTTGACGTGATCAGCGATAGTGCTGAGCGATGAGAATTAAATGTTCCGTAGGCATTTTCTTCCGTATCAAAAAGATGTTGTAAAAAACTCATCACTAAAGAAGGTGTGCCCTCATACGGATTCACCCCCCTATCTGCACAGAAAGGTAACCAGCGTTTGTACGTTGCTCCATATTGTTTGACAGTTGCTTCGGACAGTGACTTAAGGATAGTTTCCACAACGTTATTCGGTAAGGACATCAACTTGAACGCCTCCCTGATAGTCTGGCTGCCAACAAAGAGAGCTTGTCCGCCAACGGGTGAGGTGATGGACTGTGAGGTAAAAACAACAAGTCATTAGTAGGCTTCAAATAAATAGGGTCTTGTACTAATAAATTCGAAAAAATTGGGAACCAAGGTTGATTTTCCCAATTTGGAACAATAAGAATGCCCTCGGCCTTATCATTAATTATTTTTTGTATTACTCTTAAAATTAGAGCAAAGGTGGGGAACGCATAGAAGTAAGAACCCTCCCAAGACCTCGTAAAAGCATCAATGTAAAGAGCCTGTGGGTCTTGAAACCAAGACACATAAACGTCACATTTATGATTATCTTTGGAAGCGAAGAGATCAATGTCAGGGACTCCCAGTCTTCGTGTCACAAGATCAAACGCCTCTGCTGACAGGCACCACTCTGTGTCTGACGGTAAGCTTCTTGATTCCAGATCAGCTTCCCAGTTTTCTTTAGAGCTTATATAGGAAGCCAACAGCCACAGGTCCTTTCCCTCACACCACTTCCAAAGTTTCTTTGCTAAAGCAGACAAGGCTGGGTGTTGCACACTACCCATTCTATTGACATAAGATACTGCAGTAGTATTATCACACCTTAGTAAAATGTTACTGTGAGAGATGGAACCCGCAAAATGTTTGACCCCAAAAAAGATTGCCAAGAGTTCCAAAAAATTAATGTGAAATAATTTTTCCTCAGCAGTCCACCACCCTCGAATCTTGTTATTCCCACAACAAGCCCCCCAACCTGTCAGTGAAGCGTCTGTAAAAATTTCTAACTCAAACTGATCTTTAATAATATCATTATAAGCTAAGTCGATTGACTTTAACCACCATTCAAAATCTGGTTTAAGCTCTAAAGGGAGAGTAACTGAAGCAGAGTAACACAAGTTATTTTTAACCAGAGCTAAAAACTTATGTCGCTCAAAAAGTTTGGTGTACATCCACCCATACTTAACTCCCTGGCAAACTGAAATCAAGTAGCCTATGTACTGAGCTAGATCACGTATTTTGCAACGTCGTTTATTTAAGAAATACCTAGTTCGCCTTTTTATAAGCTCTTTTTTCTCTGCAGGTACTGAAATTCTAAGCTGTTTAGAATCAAGGATGAAACCTAGAAACCTAACGTAATTGTTAGGGGTTAAATGACTCTTTTCAAAGTTGATTGTAAAACCGAGGGACTGCAAGAATTCTACTGTAAAAATGGTGGACTTCTGACAACCTTCCAATGTAGAATCCACAATTAGCAGGTCGTCTAAGTAACATACACATGTGATATTCCTGGTTCGCAACCAATGAGTTACTGGTTTCATCAACTTAGTAAAGACATAAGGCGCTGATGACAAACCAAAGGGTAAACACGTAAACTGGTTCAAGACATTGTCATACTCAAACCTTAAAAACTTTCTATGATCTGGGTGGATATTTACGTGGAAATAAGCATCTTTCAGGTCAATTAAAGTAAAGAAACAATCCTTTTTAATGAGTCTCAATGCAGTGCGAATGTCTTCCATTTTAAAATGAGGCACTTCTAAATACGTATTTAAATACTTAAGATTTAAAATAAAACGTTTTTGTCCATTTGGTTTGTCTACTAAAAAAATATTAGAGATGTATTGACCCTGGCAAGGCGAGCATTTAGATATTGCTCCTTGGTTCAACAACTTGTTGATTTCATATGAGAATGCCTTCCTTTCTGCTAAAGAGAGAGCTTTAATTTTAGGGAAAGTAAATTGTACAGGTGAAGAAGAAAAGGGGAGGCTGTAACCCTTAATCCATTGAAGAATGACCAGGTTATCAGTTATCTGACACCACCTATTGGCAAAAATAGCCAATCTACCAGCTAATGGGCTTACCTGCTGAAGGTTCTCTAGCGCCTGTACTTTCCCTGTCTCTGGGACGGGTGGCCTCGAGATGGTTTCGCTTGTCCCCTGGGACGAACCGGGCCGTAACGGTTTAAAGACCGAGATTCTGCTCTAGAGATACCACGAGTGGTAGTGGAAGTCTTTCTGAATGTAGTGCCTCTCCCCTTCCCAAAAGGCTGTGATAAGCTGGAAGTGGGTGCAAGCTTAAGATCTTTCCCCGCCAGCTGCAGATTTTTTGCTTCCTTAATGCTCTCAGACAGATCAGTTCCAAAAAGGAATTCATTTGGCACTGACTTTGCCAAAATATCCTTAACATTTTTATTTAACGTTGGCAAAATTAACTTGCGCCTACAGTCCGTAATAGAGTGTAAAATATTTACCAGAACTCTACTAGAATCCCCCAACGGAGATAAGAGCTGATTCCGAAATTCTCTCGAAACATCTGTAGAGTTAAGGAGCAGTGTCATGGACTTGCCCATTGCACAGAGAGCTGTGGCTATTTCAGAATGAATTTCGGCATTAAACGAATCCCGAGCCAACCTATCATTAAGAAGAATGGCTGCAATCTCTGGGTTCAACTTGGGCGGGAGAAGATGCACACAGTTATCAGGGTTGGAATATTGCTTCTTGAGGACTTCAACACTGTCCTTTGCCAGACCATTGGCAATAATATGGTTCCAACGTCTGGGCTGTGACTGCGATTTCGGATAGATCCTCTAAAGAGAGGTCGTCTTGTAAAACCAGAACACTTCCATCATCCCGAATATCGTCAACGTTTGATCTAGTAGTCACTCCCTCTAACAAGTTTAAATCTACAGAAGGCTCACCTACAGGCACTTTTGGTGGAGACATAGGGTCGTGATGACGACCTGCCTCTGGCGAGTGCAAAACTCTCTCGCCTGAAGAGGGAGAGCTAATGCGCATTCTAGGATAACAGCTAGGCGAGCGTGAACGACTAGAAGCTGGTGAAATGCTCGTCATCCTCAACGAATATGTCTGATCTGTTTTACTTAATGAAGCAAACTTATCTCGAGGTTGATGATCCGGAAAACATCGTCGAGATCTAGATCGGGAGCGCCTGCTTGACGAGGGACGTGAAGCGTCGCCCGGAGAGTGAGAATGTTCTCGTCTGCCTTTGTGTTGGTAGTTCGCCAATTTTCTTTCCAAACGGTGCAACCGTTTCAATAAATTTCCGGCCTTAAGAGGCTCAGTATCACTACCCCTGCTACGAGAACGTCGTCTCTTAGACTTTCCCATTTTCAATTGAAAGAAAAAACCTGTAGATTAAAGAACAAAGGATCTAAACGCGGCGAGCACGAGGAGACGAATGAGGTTAGATACTCATTCCTAACGGGGACTGACATCACGACAGTGGCGGAGACCGTTTAGGGTAATTGGGGGTAAAAAGTTTTTCTTTTTAAATTATATAAGTACTTTTAAACTCGTGGCTGGAGTTCGAGCGAGGCGAACTACTTAGTATTCTATAAATGTCTTCGGATTGGATGTCGAATTATAAATTAAGTGATAATTCATCCATAATTCCGAAATAAAGCAAATGTTACTTTCCTAACCAGCAAAAGCAATAGCGTTGACAGAAAGTCTAACCTATAAATTGTAAAGCAATGTAAATGACAGTGCGTACAATTTCCAAGTTCAGTTTGAAGTGGAATTGAATGTAAATGAAGCTTAATTTCAATATAATTTGCAATCACAAAAATAAAAGGAATTCTACTCTCACTATTGGTAAGAAAGCAAATAACAAAACCCCAACCGATTATGTAGCTCAGTGGTAGAGCGATGGGCTACATAATAGCCGAATGTCGGGTGTTTGAACCTGGGCCGAGGTAAGAATTTTTCATCTGTGGAAGAGATGGGAATTTTCTTAGATCAGTTTCAAGCATTCTGTCGACTACTCCGAATTAGGTTGTCCTTTTTTTGCAGTTTTCTTAATTCCTAAGGTAAATGCCGGAGTAGTATAGAACAACTTAAGACCTTCTGCAGAGGCACTTCTAAAAAGCATTATGCGAGTCACTCTGTAATTGGGTGCAAGCATTTCCCAGGTTATTTAGGAATATTTTTCAAGAATTTGTGTACCGTTCGAAAGCTCATTATATTTGCTGTCTCACAGAACAAAAAGAAAGTCAAAAACCACTCTGTAAACTGTATATGCGCGAGAAGTGTAATAAAAATCTCAGTCGCGAGGTCTTTTCGTTATAAGTGCAGATAGAGGTATAATACATGAGCGAGACAAAATATGTCGAATTAATCAAGGTAATTTTTTTACTACACCTTTTTTCAATTAGACCAACGGTTTAAGAAATATAAGAGGTTGAATATTTTTTAAGAATTGTCTAAGAAATGTATTGGTTGCGTTTTGTCCTAGCAAGAAAATAAAACCACGTTACAAATTATAAAATACAATGTTTCAATTTATGTATAATATTATTTCACAGTATGTGATACCATTTTACTCATGTATTCTCGTTCAATCATAATATGACATCAGCATGACTACCTCATCAGTTTATGGTACGAAAAAAAGGAAACCACTTGTTAGCTGACACGACAACGTGGAAAAATGTGTTAGCTGGACCATCAAAATTCAAAGTCGCCGCGTGCGCTAGCGCCCGCTAACGCTACGCTACACTTTGAACGCCCAGGTAACAGGTTTTGCCACATTTAAATATCAGCTGACAGTTATTTATGCTCTTTTTACTTTGTACACTATTATATTATACCATTTTCAGCACTTCAGCCCTAAACTTAGACACTTCCAAGGAAGTACATATTACAGCGCAGACGCAAAACGGGACTCTTAGCAGCGGTCACGACGTCAAAGAAAGTGAACGACAGATATGATAAATCATTACATCATTTATTAGTTATAAATAAAGAACTAAATCTTATCGTTTTAGCGTAACAACTCAGTTGTAGGTAACATTTGCGATAATATAGTTATATTTAATAGTTTTGGGGGGTGGGGGGTTCTAAAATACAAAAATACAGAATACTATAATTTTTTTACTTAAAAAGTCATATAATTAACACACAAAAAAACTATTTCATAATATTTAGAGCCTCGGTTGGTACTTTTGTGACGAATGAATTTTTTTCAAAAGCTCCTTGTTTTAGCATAATAGTTTATAAAACTCTGCACAAGAGTCGGTAAAGTTAATTTTAGTTATTAACATGGCTCTCAAAGTGTTAATTGATAGATGAGTCTTGTCACTTGTCCATACTGAATTCATGTGCGAAAATACTCGTTCTGTCGGAGCGTTTGTACCCGATAAACAAAAAAGAAATTCTAATATTTTAATAAAGTTTGAATATGGTACATTTTCGGCACTGAAGTTGCACATAACTTCAACCCAACACTGGGCAGGCAATGTTTTCTCAGACTTCCACGTTACTAACTTTTCTGCAGTCACATATTGCTTCACGCACATATATTCGTCATACAGACCAGTTTCATCCATTTCAACTGAAGGACATATACTTATAGTTTTAATAAATTCTATTGTATTTTGCACGTTTTCCCAGCTTGGAATCTGTTGGTGAAAGCTGCGTCCAGATTACGCGCGCCGAACTGCGCAAAACGTTTGCGAGCGTTGCAGAAATGTTTTGCGCACACTGTCTTGTCTCTGGTTTGTGTGTGTGCTTGGCTATGTTTGCTAGGGTTCCCAATTGAACGGGTGAATATTTTTGAGTGACCATGGATGATGATGTGCAAATCTCTGCAGCAGCTTTTATTATTCTTTGCGACGCTATAAAGAAAAAGCAACGCAAGAGAAGACGCTATTGGATGACGAATTTATTTAAAAGTCGCAATATTTATAGTGGCAGCAACCTGTTGAACGATTTATCATTGTCACGCACTGGACAGTTCAAAAATTTTTGCCGTATATCTTGTGAAGATTTTGAATATCTGATACATCTAATTGGGCATAAAATAGCGAAGCAAGAAACTACATTCAGACAACCCATTCCTGTTAAAGAGAGACTGGCAGTTACTCTACGATTCCTGGCAACTGGGGATTCATACACAAGTTTGATGTACCTGTTCAAAATTTCTAAACAGAGCATATCTACCATAGTGACTGAAGTGTGCCAAGCTTTGTGTGACGCATTGAAAGACTACGTAAAGGTAAGAAATATTGCATTTATTCGTAGTGTTATCCATAAAAGGTGTGTGTGTGTGTGCATCACAACAAAATTTGTAAACGAGAATATTTGTAATCACTGCTTAAGGCGCGAATGTATTGTAATAATGTTGTACAGCACCCCATGAATCCTGAGATTGTGAGTTTGGACTTGGTTGAGGGGTGTCTTGGGAAAATGGATCCTGATACTGTTCATTGAATAAAAGGTGATCGGCGGCCCCAATATTTCCGGAACTATGTGAAGAGGAAGGTGTAGATGCCGAGGATCTTGTATTGGATCCACTACCATTATCGTATCTTCCAATTACAGCGTCAAATATAACGTTATTAATCTTGTGTATTGTAACAGCTCGGGTGCGTTCATCCATTTTTTGTAGCTGTGTTGTTATGTATTGACCAAAAGTATGACACTCGTCTTTTGGAGTGGTTGAGACCTTCTTAAGCAGATCGTATGCAGCAGACACTTTAGGATCTTCTTGTACACATTTTCGTTTCGGAAGTATTTTCTTGGGAGATACAAAAATTTTACGTTTTGCTGTTGGGATTTGAGGACTTGTCCCAACGGAAACTACACTACCCGATTCGATTTCATCATTTGCTACAACTGATTGAGGTTCTCTGTCTACACATTGCGATTCTGAATTGTTGAAAGTTTCATCAGTAGTGCTTTCTTCGTCCTAGAAAAATATTTTATTAAATGGCGTGTGTAGAATAGTATAGGTAGTGCAATTTTTATGGATTTCACTGCTTGTGTACTCATAGACCATAGTACTGAATTTACAGTGTATTTCACATTTTCAGATGCCATCTACTATAGAAGAGTGGACACAAACTTCCAAAATTTTCGAAGACGTGTGGCATTTCCCTCATTGCCTAGCGGCGTTAGATGGGAAACATATTATGTTACAAGCACCCATACAGAGTGGAAGCGAATATTACAACTATAAATCATTTCACAGTATAGTACTACTTGCTTTGGTAGATGGTCAATACAATTTTCTTTTTTGTGACGTTGGTGGTCAGGGTCGCATTTCGGATGGGGGAATTTTTAAAAATAGTTTATTATGGAGAAAAATCGAAAAGAGAGAACTTCCCATTCCGGAACCACGGATTCTTCCTGGCCGACAGAAACGGATTCCTTATGTGTTTGTTGCTGACGATGCTTTTGCCTTGCATGACAACATTATGAAGCCTTATTCAGGTTTACATGACAAAGGTACACCAGAAAGAATTTTCAATTATCGCTTGTCACGAGCACGAAGAATTGTCGAAAACGCGTTTGGCATATTGTCCGCTGTTTTTAGGGTTTTGAGAAAACCACTATTACTGGAGCCTGAGAAGGCACGGCTTGTTGTTTTAACCACTCTTTACTTGCATAATTTTTTAAGAAGCGGAAACTCAAATCAAATATATACTCCGCCTGGAACATTTGATAGCGAAGAGGATGGTTTATTAATAGAAGGAACATGGCGACGTGACGGTAATCCTGAAAATTCATTCTTGCCTATCAGAAGACTACCGCGAAAATCTCCTCTAAATGCACAACAAATTCGGAACGAACTAGCGGAGTATTTTTCGTCGAATGGTGCTGTATCATTTCAAGATAAATATGCTTAGGTAAATGCTACTATGTAAGTAGGCTGGAAATAAATATAATCTGAACTTACCGTTTCTGTATTTATTGAGCCCTTTACACTGTCCTTATCCCACAAAAATTTAAAGGCTTCGAAAGCAAACCATTTGCTTATATATATTTCGTTTCTACCTGCATATGTATACACAATTAGCTAAAATGGACATCAAAAGAAAATCAAAATACTACCTTTCCCCGTGCCTGTAGAATTCTTCATTTTGGCCTTTTCTCTTCTCATCGATGACAGCAACGATGCTACTTTCGCCTTTATTACTTCAACGTCGCTTTCCATTTCTGTTGCTATGTTCTTCCAAGCATCATGTTTTTTATTTCGTAAATGGTAATTACTGTTTTTCACGTCCCACAATTCTGATTTTGTTTCATACATGTTAATTAATTGCAGTGTTTTCTCCCGACTCCATTCAATTTCACTCATTGTGTTGCAGGAATGCGCACAACTACGTCCAAACTTCACTTAACTTTAAACGCGCGCTTAGCCGAATTTCTTTGATGTACCGACACTTGCCCGAACAAATTCGTGCAATGTGCATGCACGCAGTGGCGCGTTCGTGCGCATATACCCGTCCACATTACATGTTGCTGCAACGCTCGCAAACGTTTTGCGCAGTTCGGCGCGCGTAATCTGGACGCAGCTTTA
>NW_022170249.1:8168580-8343180 GCF_008802855.1 Photinus pyralis
ATGTAAGAAATAAATTAAAGGAACGACAAGGAAAAGCTACACAATTATATAATAGAAAAGCAAAAGAATTGAGTAAGTTATCAATAGGTGATGCTGTTAATGTAAGAAATTTTGAGTTAGGTAGAGAAAAATGGCTAAAAGGGAAAGTAGTAGGCATAAGGCAGGATTGTCCTAGATCATATGTAATAGTAAGGTCAGATAACAATAGAGTAGTGATAAGAAATAGGAAACATATAGTTAAATTGAATTTAAAGACTACCCGAAAATATCTAAACTATAAATTACCAGAAGACTGTCAAGTTAGTTTAGGGGATAGGAACCTTGGCAATGAAACTAGAAATGTGACAAGACAAGATCAGGTTGTGAATAAAGATACACAACCACTCAGACGAACATCTCGTGTGGTCAAACCACAGACCATCAACGGATAGATAGGCATCTCTGTGTTAAAAAATTGGTAATTATAAACGTTACAAATGCCATCTATTCAACAGATAGGGTCATTAATATTTCAATACTCGGTTCACATCCAGGCTGTGTTTGATTGTAATCCCAGATACGTTCTGTACCACAGATCACATCGACATAACCACTAATTGACAATTACGCGGTAAATACAAAACCAGTTATCTGAAATAATGTCATATATTTAAACAGTCTGTTTAACTATTTAGTATCAGTTAAACAGTCAGTTTAAATAGTTTTATTACTTCACATACAATTATTAAATATTTACCACGATTGACAATTAGAAAGTATGTCGATCTGAAACAGTGACAATGCGAATGAACTTAAAGTACCTTCCGACCATTACCTTTACAAAATACCTAATAAAATGTAAACATTTTATGTAAATATCATCTGAGGTAGGTTGAATTATAAAGGTGGATAAATGTAGACTAATACAAATTAGGAAATGGTCTCATTTTTTTATTTTTTCGATTTCACCAAAAGTTAAGTCAAATTAACATGCTCTTAAATCATCTAAATCCTAACTAATAAAATTTTATAAATACAACAGCTCGTAATAAAAGAAATTGGACTGTTATAAAATAATCTTACATTTTTCTAGTAAATGCCAACTGAACTAAGTACTTAACTCTAAAAACGTTTTAATGGGTTGGCAAAAATTGGTTGACAAACATACAAAAGTTTACAGCCACAAATAGATAAAGGTAACATAGGCGTGCAGAGGCGCGACATGCAACTTAAAAGTAAAATTGAAAGACTAACAATATGAAAAATAAATTTAAGCAAAACTAGGCACAAACATCTATTGACAGCAATAAGACTAAAAAATCCCATACAACAGAATACGGTACAGTTCCAAGTTCGTTTTTGGGCTCTAATTTTTTGCCCAGATACTACAGCAACATTAAAATGAAATACGTAAAATGATTGTTGTAATTATAAATTCAAAACAAAAAAAAAACATAACACATACACGTATAAATCACAACATGCAATGCAACAATGCAAGAAGTGGTTCAGAATGCGCACGTTCACCTTGCGGTAAGTTAGGGTGCATCACAGTCTATTGAAATAAATTATTTTTTTCGAATTTTCAGAAATTTTTTATATGCTAAGTCCGTTAAACTGTCTAAATTCTTATAACTTAGTACCTTACCGCATAAAATATTGTTAATTATTTTAATATAATAATGCAAAACTATATTTAAAGTAATATTAAAAAAAAGTTCATTATTTACAATCCTATGTACATCACAAAACAATAGTCCGGCATCGTACTGCACCCTATCATGAACACAACTTTTTAAATTATATTTCGTTATGACTTGGGGTAAAACAGTAAACAACTGGGTGGCTAATTGATCAAAACAATGAATTGCCTTAATTGAAGGCTCAAATAATTGGCACCCCTCATACATTTTTAATCTAATTAGTTCATTAGGCTCCAACTCAATTGCAGCTTCCATTTCTATTTTACAATCTGTACACTGCACACGCTGATAAATTTTTCTCATAACATATCCAGCAACATATGCTGATGCCGTGTCATGCAATGTACTGTGTCTGGAATCAGACAATGGTGCGTAAATGGGCGATCTTACCAAAGCCAACGTCTGACCGCAATCTATTTTTTGCAATATAAATGACTTCAGTGTACTTAAAGCACCAACTGAGTCATCTTTTTCACAATTCGCCCCAAGGGAATGTGAGGACACCAAATTATTAATAATGAGAGATTTAGAAGACATTGTGAAAGATGCGCATGTGGGGTTTGTATTACGAACTCCATGACTCCGTATACATGAGAAGAAATTCTCAAGTGGGTCCTGGTTAAAATCTCTGGGTGCAATAAACCTAAAACCCTCACTTCTAAGTCTTTTCCATATATACATAAAATTTTGCAGTGTGGATACCCAATTTGAGAGTGAAGGAGTTACAACAGAACGTTTTGTTTTGGCATCAACAAAACTCATTGAACGGATTACTGCAATAGCATCCTGCCAAAAACGCATATGGTGTGATTTGTTGCTTACAACGCATCGCAACTTCTTAATCGGACTGTATAATGTATGCCCATTGACACTATCAAACAGCTCATCAAAAAAAAGAAGCAGATCAGCTGTATCATGAGCAGCAGGGTCAAGATATTCGGGGTGATTTGGGTCACTTAGTTTCTGACTATATTTGGCCTTATTCCTAATTGCAACAGCAACAGTGAAACTAAATACCTGAGCACAGTGTTTCACTTTCATTTTCCTTATTTTTTCAGGAAAAACATGTTCGTCTGTTAATTTAGTAAAGGTACTAAACCTGCCGTCAAGTTTGTCAAGCTTATAAGTACTTATGATGTGTTTCCAAGAAGCCACTTTCTTCTTGCCGTCGTGAGTGAAGATCAAATCTTTAGTTAATAAAACATTTCTGATACCTTTAAGAAGATGTGGGCAATCAAAAATATGTACAATTTCCTTATTATCTATAATGTAACCTAAAAACTTATTTTCTATATTACTTTTTACACAGTTTTCATTAGTTTCTTTTAGAAGCTGTTTAATGGCAGCCGCATTTGTGGCACCTTGATCGCTTACTGTGGCAACAACAGTTAAACCACATTGAAAAATATGTGACAGTAAAACTTTTATCATTACAACTAAATCTGGAGTTTTCATAGTAAACTCGCAGTAACAAAAACAAATAGGTTGCTTCCATTTTCTGTGGATGCCTTTTAACATAAAAACCGTTGCGTGATCAGCAAATAAAGCCCTGCGTTCATTACCGCCCAAGTCCACAAATCCCTCAATGAAATCGCCTTTTTGATTGTAGTGAATCCCAGGTCGCAAAGATACTTCGTCAAACATTAAAATACAATATCGATCAAGCCTTTTCATTTTATGTACAATTTCTTGTAGATGTTCAAAAATGTGTACATTCAATCCACAATACAATGGTATTTGAGCCAACATTCTCTTTAAAGTTCTCGGTGATGGTAAAGCAAAAAAATTTGTCGATAAAAATCTATACAACTTTGGACCTTGCTTATAGGCAGAAATTGCAAAAATTTTATCATCCAAAGTAAACCTTCTACCTTTTGCTTTTAACTTTTGATTTTTCATTTGATTTAAAACAAAATTAAAAGTTGTTTTGTTCACGCACTTAAAAAGATAATGAAAATTCTTGTTGTTTGTGATAGCCTGATATTTTTTCTTTAAAGAAACGTGCCTTGCATCTAACTGTTTTACTTTCCTTTTATAATATTTAAGCAAACGGATCTGCTCCTGACAGTCTGATCCAATCCCTAAATATTGACATTTATTTTTTCTTCGACAACCTAAAACAAAAAATTATTAATTTTAACTTGACCATCATGCCAATAAAATGCACAAATCTCAGTGTGACGCATATTCTCTTTTGTGTGCTAACATTTTCAGTTAAAATGATATAAAATTACAAGTGTTGAAGTATTGTAACTACCACAATATAATTACACCACTGTTGTTAAATTACTACTGCACATTTACTTATTAGTTTCGACATTAAACTTACGTTGAATAACAGTAGATCTTGGCGCCTTCGTCGAACAAAATTGGGATGTTGATGGTACAGCCTCATCACTTATTAATTGTATCCCCTCCAATTCATCAACATCCATTTGAATTGGTGCAATTATAGAAGCTGGTTTGGAGACAAATAATGTTCTCTCTACAGTTACCTTTCCATATGATTTAATGACTGGCGTAACTGAACCAACAGGTGAATCAAGAGAAGCTGATTGGCAGGCTAATGCGGCTACAAAACAAAATTATATTAGTGCAAAAAATAGGCCATATTAGTAAGTTCCCACCTCGAACACTTTCTGGTGTCTTAATAGCACATGTAGTCAAAGGCTGGTGAACATGCAAATATTCATCTCCAACGTACACTGAAATAAAGTAATATAAAATCAAAAAGTACGCTTCAGTGGCAAAGAAACTTACAGGGTAAATGTAATGTTGGCAATGCTCCACGAATCAACCTATTATTTGAAATGCATCTCTCATCAAAATGTATGTCACAAATTTTATACCAGCTTAAACTTTGAGGTTTCACTGTAAATAGTTTGTCGTTACCAATCCGCTGTAACCACACATTCCGAATGTACTCCGTGAGGGGAAAACTAAATCTGTTAAAAAAAATTAATCCTAGTTAGATTGTTGACAAGGAATAGATTGCAATTACCTTCTACTTCCACTGTTTATACAGTTAGGAACACAACAGGATCGGGTTTGAGTTGACATTTTCAGTATTATATACTTATTAAACACAAGTATACACCAGCTTAAGGTAAAACACAAATAAAATAACGTCTATTTCGCTTTTGAGGAAAAAACAACAGAAAACACAACGTACATATAAAACACGTGCACGTAACAAATAACAATTTGCAAATGGGCAAAGCGTAAACATCCGGTCACGGACCATCAACGGACCCGTGTCGGATTAACAGACATCTACATGGCACGTGACTGGTAAAGTTCCATGATAATTGAATAGTTTGCCTATCGGTCTCTCAGGTGGCAGCACAATTTCACTGACCAAACACGCGATTTAAAGTGTCACCCCCCTGGGTCAAACCACCGCAAAGAATGAATTTGTAGTAATAGTCAAGCATGTTAAAATTAGTTGTAGAAAGTTAAATGTAAAAAAGGGAGATGTTGTAGAAGCGTGAGTTGAGACACGGAATCTGAATAAAGCATTCGTCATTCAGCACTCCATGAACGTGCATCGTTATTAATAAACTCTCTCGATCCCATCATTATAACATGGCCAGAGTAATACTCTTCTTGTTCCATAGAAGGACGACACATTGCACGTGTAGTGCCATCTATGAAACCCCAACAATTATTTATTGCTCCACCCTTATTATGAATAGCCTAATAGTTATTTACGTTATAAGTCCGGTAGGTTACTTGTAACAGTACGAGTTAGACATTATGGACGAGGCGACGTCAGGAGCCGAGTCAAGAATGTCTTAAACGAGAACTGTTACAAGTACTACCGGACGTATATCGTAACGTATTTTATTTCATACTGTAAGTCTGTTTTGTATCATTATTTCATTTCAAAGATTACAAAATTTCATTATAACCGCTTTCTTTTGCTACGGATTTTACGATCCAAGCACGTTATGTCGCATTCAGATCAAATGAACGCGTTCTTTTGCCAATACGATCAATCCCCCCTTAACCTCGTTTTCGGAACGCGATCCGCATTCCCCTTTCCGCCCCAAATCAAAGTTTCAAACAGATTCAACGGATTCAATCGCAATTTTCTAACCTTACTTTTTATTTCTTGTTTATTTGCAAAAATTGTTGCATTTGCCAAAATGTGCTCCGGAAGTGGAAACTTAACATTAAGCTTACAAGAGGCAGATGTTGTTTATGATATTGTTGTATCCCAGGAGGATTATAATCTCGCCACAACAGGTTTTAATTAAATGAAAAATGTCAATAATTACAATTTTAATGCTTTTAGATATGATTTTTGCCCAAGAATTACTAAATAACCATAAGGAAACTTTGCAAAACACTGTAGTGGAAAAGTCACCAGAAGAAAGGTACCTTACACCCAGTACTTCTACATATAGTGAAGATTCACAGTCAAGCGAAGCATCTTGGTCTGATGCCGAAACACTATTGTTGATATCTTTATATCATGAAAATAAAGATGCCTTTACGAATGCAAAAAAACGGAAGCATGTTTGGGAAATAATAGCGGAGCAAATGTCTGCACATAATTATTTTGTAAGAAATTGGTAACATCGTAAATGATAAATGTGTAATATAATTCTTTTAGCGCAAACCCGAAAAGTTGGAAAGGAAGTGGACCAATTTACTACGGGTATACAGGTCTATAAAAGATAACAAGGGCCCCAAGAAAAGTGGAAGGGGGGCACAACATTATAAATATTATAACCATATTGACGAAATTATTGGCGATAAGCCATCACCTCTGAACCACAAGCTGTTATTAATGTAGGCATCAATAGAACAACAGTCCCTGGATTAGAGACACATGCAGATACTGACAAAGAAGAGAATATAGAGAGTGAAGGAACAAGCGGTACATCTACGCCAACACAATCAATTAATGAAACACCATTAAAGAAGCGTAAGGTATATAACTTGGCAACGGAAAGGTTGAAACAAAAAGAGGTGCGCCATAAGGAAAGAATGGAATTGGAAAAAGCAAAAATTAAACTAGAAGAAAAAAAAGTTACTTTATTGGAAAAATATTTAAAGATAATGGCAAACGAACAAGATTCACAATAAGTTTTTTTTTTATGTTAAAAGAATTGATAATAAGTTTCTTAAGATTTATTTAGCTGTGTTTATGTTATTAGATATTAGTTTATTATATTATACAGTTTCCATAAATATATCGTCATTAAAATCTTTACGCATTTGGCATATATTGTGTAACACGCAAGATGCCCCTATACAATTTATTATGAAACTTGTCGTAAGATTATCAAATTTTTGAAGCCTCCTGAAACGACCTTTTAAATGACCATACGCATTTTCGACCACAATTCTAGTGCTAGAGTGCCGGTAATTAAAATCTTTATCATCATTACTTAGATGACCATTATCCTTTTTTGGAGTACTCAACCAGTCTAAAGCAGGGTATGCAGAATCTCCTATTAATTTGTATTTGCCATAAAACAAGTCTGCAGGATTTTCTGTTGCTGTTTTATATAAGGCAGAACGTCGAAAAACCCTAGCATCATGCATAGATCCAGGCTCTCCTACATAAATGTCAATAAATACCATTTTGCTATTTACAACCCCTTGCATAATGATGCTATGGTATCCTTTCCTGTTACAATAATCTTCAGGGGGAACTTTAGGTCTATTAATTCTAAAATGGGTTCCATCTATGGCTCCAATTACATTACTTATATTTTTCTTTTTTTCAAAGCTTATAGATTCATCAACAGCTTTAACATCAGTAGGCCACTTTATATAGTCACCACTAATCCTAATAAGATATTCCGTAACAACTTTTACAGTACCATGTGCACAACTTAATGTGACATCAAACCTGTCCCCAATTTGTCGGAAAGTTTCAATGTTAGCCAAGTACCACACAGTCAATAACACTGCCTTGGTACTAGTAACACGAGGCCAACCACCCTGTTTGAGTGAGACATTAGGATCATAGCGTTCAATTAATGTGGAAATACTAGTTCGGTCCATTCTAAAATGACTTTTAAAGTCATCCACTGCATAATTCAGAACTATTGTTTCAACATAATCCTTAATTCTTATGTGATTGTCCCTTTCATCATCGTCACTACTATTACTACTTGAAGTACTCATTGCATCCATTGGGGTTAACAATTGATCCTAAAGGTGAAATAAACGATAGTCAGGAATGTAATAAATAATAATGGTTTGTTACCAAAACAAATTTGTTAATATCCATCTGGTTTATTTACTAACCTAACAAATAAAAAATGTCAGACGTGAATTACGTTCTTTTGCAACTGATTCTATCGCAAATAACCCAACCTTACAAAATCATGTTCTTTTAATTTTTTTACGTTCAGAAGTTGCGATCGGAACTGCACTGATCTGGATTCAAAATCCAAAAGTAAAAGAAAGCGGTTAATATTGTAAAAATCGCATTACCTTGTTTCTGTGGCAACGGCCGTTGCTATAGTTTGTAGTTTGTTGACAATTGAATTTTTTTCACTGAAAAATTGACGTTATAAACGTTGTGGGATGTTCCACTGTTCCCGATACAATCCTGTCGAAATCTCATGAAGCAACCGAAAAGTTGGTTCCTAAGAAGTCGGCCGCAAGGTATGAAAAAGAGTACTAAGTGTTTTGCCAATTGAGGAACGAACATGGGGCGAAACAAGTAGAGGAAAAAGTCATGTTGGCATACTTTTTGGACGCAGTAAGTTTTTGAATTGAGATTTTTTTGCCTGGGTATCGGTGTTAAAGCGTCATGGAGCATGGAAAAGCTCATCGACGGCAGAAAAATACATCGAAGGCTCGGTAGAAGGAAAAGTTTACATTGCCCGTATGATACAACTGATACAAGGCGGCGAAAATTTCATTGAAGTTCTACAGCAGAAGGAATCAAACATTACTAACTCGACATCCAGTAATAACCCAGGCGTAGTGTTGAGGGCAATACAAATTGTTTCATTACAATCAATGTTAATGTTTGAAATAAAGAATTACAGTCAAATTTATGTTGGGGTTTTCAATTAATTGTGTGAAGATGTCAAATTTGATGTATACAAATAACAGTCCGGTAAGTGTTGCTTAGCGACACTTACCGGCTCCGATGCTGTAATAACTCACCTACCGGACTCAAAATGATAGTGTAATCGAACATCTACCGGACAGTATGAAATAAAATACTTAATTGTAACGAATGTGGACTGTAGTTGTTTTTAGTTATTGAGATACGGGGTACAGTTTTACTGATAATTCAAAGGGATCTTATGTGATAATGATCTCATAAAAGATAAAACCCTAAACGTTGCAAAAATACCTACTTTCTGCATACAGCCCAGGTAGCAGAGTGTTGTCATATAGACGTCAGTTTGACGTAATCCTTCGGAAATGACGTCGAATGACCAATGGTCGACGAAGTTTAACGGTACTTTAATACTAATATTTACGTCAATATGACGTCGGTGCACTTCGACTACTTACATATGTTATTTTGAAGCAATAACAAAGAAATTTATAAATATAAAACCTGCAAATCTATAATCGGAGGACGACCTTATATCATATATTTGTGTTTTCCAACGTAACAGATCGATTTTTTAAATGTACCGCTAATGTAATCGGATAACTTTAAAATATTCAAAATATGTAATACTTTTATTCTTTATACTATACAAATTTTTTTGCAAACAATGTCTTATGTTACGTACCTACTCAATGATCTTGATAATTGACTACACACCTATAATGATTTGTTTATATGAAACCTTGTTCTAACATGGTGACCGCTTTTGGCTAAATTAATACTGGGTGCCTTCAAAGACAAAAGTAATGATTGTTTCATAGCTCAACTGCAGAAATGGTAGCTAGTGTATCTCTTCTCCAACACATTGTTCTCTACTTCTGTTCAAATTAGTTAATATTAATGTAGACTTGGTAATATATATTACAAAAGATAAATTTTTAAGGAGTCTCGGGATTATTACTTTTGCCTTTGACATATATCTGTTGTGAATATGTCTTTCATCTTAAATTATTTCGTTACAGAAAACCAATTTTCTGACCTGCAAGTTGTTAATTTGCCTACCGCAATAACTCCCAAGAGGTCTTTTTTAGCCAATGATGTTGGTACACCATCAGTCTCTTCATTGGATCCAAATTCAAGGACGAACACCCCTAGCTTCTCTGATTCTCATATCGAACCTCGTATCGAACACACGAATTTAGGTAATGGTGAGAATTATTGTGCGTTGTATTTTGTTAACATCAATTTTGGATTTAGATTTAAATAATATTATGCCAACTTTACTGCATATAAAGGAACAGAACAATCAGATTCTTAAATGGATTAGAAGCCAGGCGTCTCACAGTACGTCATCATCCACATATGAGCTGCCTAATGATCTTCCTGTCACATTTCCGATAGTTCGACAAGTAGATGTTCCCATAATCGAAGAATACTTACAAAATGATAGACACCTAACAAATTTGGTAAGAATATTAATCTTAAACAATTGCAAGTAATAATGTAAACACATTTCTTTACCAGGTGCTGTACTTTTCAACGTTAGGTGGGCGTGATGTGTCCTCTAAAACGAATAATATCCTAAGGAATATATTTTGTGACAACCTTGCAAAAAACTATAGTTTTTACGGCACTAGGTCACAAAAACAACCATTCCACGACAAACAATTGAAAACTGTTGTAGTTAGTAAGTACTTTATATAGGTTAAGGTTAACAGAATAATATTAGTCACTTTTTGAAGGAGCTGTGCAAATCCACTCCTAAAATAACAGCTGATGAGATCTGCGGATATATAAAAACTTGGCTGAAACACGCTCCCTAAAGAGAGGCAAATACATTGAGGCAAAGACAGAATCGTGATCGGCGCACACCTTAATAGGTACTAACATTAAACTTAAATAGCTTAAGTTTTCGATAGTGATTAGTGTCGCTATATTATTAGTTATTTCGCTACCTAGTTTAACACCAGTTTTATTCAAAATGTCAAATAATAAACCAAACTATAAATTTAAAGATTTGGTTGGTAAAAGGCAAACATACAGAAGAGTAGCGAAGGCATTGAAAACTTTAAAACATAATTCAAACCTTGAAATAAAACAAAATGTTGCAACACAATCTCACATAGATGGCGAGGGTCAAAATGAAATCAATTTTGTCGAAACAGAAGTAGCCACTATTACTAATAATGAAGTAAGTGATTCCAATAATGCTAAAGAAATCAACTTTCTTGAAACAGAAATAGTAACTTTTACCAATGATGAATTAGTTCATTCTAATAACACAAATAATGACTGCAGTGAAAATAAAAACAGTTTTATTAATAGTATACGTCTTTGGGCAATTACAAACCATGTAACACATTCTGCCCTTACAAACCTCTTGCATGTTCTACACCCAGAATTACCCCGGGATAGCCGTACCCTTTTAAAAAACCCATTTACATTTATCTGTAAACAATTGGACGATAATGGTCAATATTGTCACTTTGGTTTAGAAAATCGGTTAATATCATTTCTGTCTTATGGTCTTATGGAATGGTTTTTGATAATAATACTATTTCACTTAGTTTTAATATCGATGGCTTACCTCTGTACCACAGTTCTAATAAACAGGTTTGGCCAATTCTATGCCTCTTAAAAAATACTCGAAGTAAAACATCCCCATTTATTATAGGACTTTTTTATGGATATTCAAAACCTAAGCCTTTAACATTATACTTAGAAGATTTTGTAAAAGAACTTAAATGATTACTGGATTCAGGCCTCACATTTAATAACATAATGTATACTATTCAGGTGCATAGCTTTATATGTGATTCTCCAGCCCGTGCTTACGTACAGTGCATAAAATCGCACGGTGGATATTCCAGCTGTGAAAGATGCATGGAACCAGGTGAGTATGTCATGGTAGGGTAGTTTTAAAAGGAATAAATGCAAACAAAAGAACTGATCAATCTTTCGTTTTACAAAGCGATGAGGATCACCACATAGGTGAATCACCTTTGCTTACACTTCCAATTGGATTAGTATCTCGATTTGGGATTGACTATATGCACTGTATATGTTTGGGAGTCATATGCGAAAACTGCTTGTATCTTGGGTGAAAGGTAGCCTAGCTGTACGCTTAAGGAGTCAGTTAGTTAATGTATTATCTGAAAATCTGATTTCATTAAAAAGTTTTATACCAGTGGAAATTAATAGAAAACCAAGATCTTTGTCAGAACTCATGCGATGGAAAGCAACAGAATTCCGAACATTTTTACTTTATTTGGGTCCACTTGTTTTACTTAATGTTGTTGATCAAGCAGTGTATGAACATTTTTTATTGCTTCATGTTGCTGTTGTCCTAGTAATGTCTGAACACCATATTGCTATGTTTGGCAGTCAATTATCTTCACAACTTTTCAATTTATTTGTAACGCACAGTGAACATATTTATGGTAATGAGTTCTATGTGTACAATGTACATTATTTAACTCATTTACATGATGATGTTGAGATATTTGGCGTTCTAGACAATTTTTCTGCGTTCCCTTTCGAAAATTATTTGGCCCAAATCAAGCGTTTAGTGAAATCTCCCGACAATCCTTTGCCTCAAATCTCTCGTCGCCTATTGGAAATGTCCCATTCATGTGATCCTTGTCTAGGAAATTTAAGAAATGACGAAACGAATCATAAATTTGAACATAATTCAGGACCAACAGCACAATTACTGTGCAAACAGTTTAAGCAAATTACTATGGATGGTTTTAGTTTTTCCATTTACTCTTATTCTTGCGCTGATTCTTATTGCCTGACCAAAGATAAAATGGTTATTCGCATAGAAAATATATTACTCTCCTCATCTAGAAATACTTTAATTGTGTGCAAAGAGTTCAAATCATATGAATCCTTTTATAACTATCCTTTTAATTCAAATGTCATTGGTATTGTTAAGATTAAGGATTTATCACTTGAACTCAAAGTTATTACACTTAAAGATATCACTGCAAAATGTATAGTTTTACCAACTAATACAAAAGATAACAGTTGGATTTCAATGCCTTTAATTCATACGTTGTAATAAACAACCAGATCTTTAATTAAATGCATATTATTACACAATATAATATGGTTTTAAGTTTTCATATGTTAGGTGAAAGTATTTTTATTTTGGTTGAAATGTAGGTACATATTTTACATTATGTTATTTTTTGTAGTTTCTTACTAAGATTTAAATAAAAATTTTGTATAGAGATTGTGTCATTTAATACCTCCAAATACGACAATCAAGGTCTCTAAAATACGTCATTTGACGTATCCAAATACGTCATTTCACGTTGATCAATGACGTCGATGGGCTGTGTCATGTTGTCGTCATATTTCCGTCATAATATCGTCATATTTTTAGTGATTGTGACGTAAAATGCGACCATAAAAGCACGTCATATTGACGTGACTCTGCTATCTGGGAGTTCCATTCTTTCTCGGTTTAACCACTGAAGACTATTAAGGTCCTCTAACAAATTTCCTCTCTCTCTTAAAACCAACTCGCTTGTCCAGGGGTTGGCAACGCGCCCGCGAGAACTTTTTGATGTGCCCACAACACACGAGCGCTCGTATCTTCGTATTCAGTAACAACTTGCCATTCGTGTTTCGTGATCAGTGCGCTACCTACATAATTATTTGTAGTACTGGTTTGTTAATTTGTGCTTTTAACATGAGTAAAAGACCAAGGACTTACTATTTTAATAAAGAGTGGGAAGAACAGTTCTTCTTTATAGAGTTTAACGGAAAAAGTATTTGTTTATTATGCAACGCCAGTGTAGCAGTGCCTAAAAAAAGTAACATTGAAAGACACTTCAATACTGTGCATTCGTCGTGTAACAATAGTTTTCCCCCAAATACTGAAATCCGAAAGAAACGTGTCGGAGAATTGAAGACAAATCTGACAAAACAACAAAGTGTTTTCACCAGACCAGTTCAACTTTCGAAAAGTGCTACTATTGCATCTTTAAAGGTTTCTCATTTGTTGGCTAAAAAGAAAAAACCTTTTGTAGACGGAGAAATAATAAAGGAAGCCTTTTTAACGGCTGCTGATTCTGTTTTTGACATTTTTAAAAACAAAAGTGAAATTATTTCAGCTATTGAAGCGATACCATTGTCAGCCAGGACAGTGTCGAGAAGAATAGAAGTTATCGCTATTGATATGAAATCGGAGTTGGAAAGTGATATTAAAAAGTGTAAGTTTTTTTCTCTTCAACTCGACGAGTCCACCGACATTACCGACATTGCACAGCTATGTGTTATTATTAAAATGGTATTTAATGATTTTACCACAAAAGAAGAATTTTTAAAGTTGTTGCCGCTGAAGGGTCGCACACAAGGAAAAGATATTTACGATGCATTTATAAACTTTGCAGAAGAAAGTCAATTGCCATTAAAAAAGTTGGCTGCCATAGCTACTGATGGTGCGCCTGCAATGATAGGCAATAGAAATGGCTTCGTTGCACTGTGTATGGCAAATGAGATGTTTCCTCGATTCGCTCATTATCACTGTATCATCCACCAAGAGGCATTGTGTGCCAAAACTCTTCGTTTCGAACACGTCATGAAAATTGTCGTAAAGATAATAAACTCTATTAGGGCTGCTTCAATGCAACACCGTTTGTTTCGTCAGCTTTTGCAAGATGAAGATGCCGAGTATGCGGACTTGTTATTGCATACAGAAGTTCGATGGCTGAGCAAAGGCAAAGTGCTTGTACGCTTTCTCAGTTTAATAAACGAAATTAAACAGTTCTTGGCAACAAGAGGGGAAGATTATCCACAGTTGACTAATAACTCATGGCTTGCAGATTTGGGGTTTCTCACTGATTTAACAATAAAACTCAATGAACTAAATCTGGAAATGCAGGGGAAAAATCGTCATATTGCGAAGATGGTTGGATCAGTGAATACATTCAAAGCCAAACTGACTCTATGGAAATCTCATTTATTGAAAAATTCAACATCACACTTTCCAAATTTAAAGAAAGTTTTCGACGACCTCAATTTATGTGAAAAGGATATTAATACAATTTCCTTTGTGCCTCATTTAGATACACTTTTGGACGAATTTAATTCTCGTTTTCAACAATTTCATAATCTTGAGCCAATCTTGGAGTTCATAATTAACCCATTTGCAGAAGGTGATATTTCGCAAAAGATCAAAAACTATTTTGGCATAGAAAATTATGAGGAATTAGAGCTGGAAATAGTAACCATGAAGAACGACTTGAACCTGAAATCATACATGCGAGACGAAAACTTTTGGAATATCGTTGATTCAAATAAGTATCCTATTTTAAGAGGATTATCTCTTAAAATACACGCCTATAGTGCATCAACTTACACATGCGAATCTATATTTTCAACAATGAAGCACTTGAAATCAAAATATAGAAACAGAATGACAAATGTAAATTTGGACCATTGTATGAGGACAGGTACTTCAAATTATGAGCCGAATTTCATCAAGTTGTCGGAAGAAATGCAAGGTCAGGGATCACACTAACTAGCAAGTAGTACTTAATCTTTGTAACAACAGACTTATATTAACTGTATGTATTCCTGTTGTAATAAACATCTTCTTTTGTCCTTATGTAACATTTGATTTGCGTTCACCATTCATGCGCCCTTCATGAGTAAACTATTTTAGAATGAGCCCTTACGCTGGATAAGGTTGCCGACCCCTGATCTACTCTATCTGCAGCATCTGTAACAATTGTCTCAGGTATGCGGAGAACGCGCCTTAATCTACCAAGATGCTCTCTTCTAAATCTAAAATTTTGCAATACTTCCTCGTCGGATAACAAATTTAAGTCAAAAGGAAGTCCTCCGATGTCTACTTATTGCGATCAATTAAAATATTATCCATTATTACGAATTCTATGTCATCATCTCCTCCGCCAGCAAAAATCACAGCTTCCAAAATTGCCTCCATTCAAAATTTTATAAATTCCAACTCTACGAGGAAACTCGTACCTCCTATACAACCCAACAACAAAGATTTAAAACGTCTTAACAAAAGTGAGGTTAAAAATAACGTCACACACGCGTGTTTCCAATAACTCGATTCTTTACATTATTTAGAGCTGCAGTAACGTTTTCCCTTATTAAAATAAGGTTATATTTAATTAAGGTTAACCTTATACAGCTTTGTCCAGTAATGGGATAGTTAAATAAACTTAAAATATATAAGTTGAGTATTTTTATTAAAATAACAACATAACATGGCGCAGTCAGGGGTCAATTAAATGAAGACATCACGGGTGAAAGGAAAAAACTGAGGATTGCAGAAATATCGGAAGAATATTATCGTGCACGAGCCCACAAGGACCAACAGAATGGAAACGCTAACCCAACCGAAACCGATGAGCATGAGTGGAGATCTGGGAAAGAATTGGAAAATTTTCAAAGAAGATTTTAACATATATTTACTTGGATTTGATTGTAATTAAAAAAAATTTTTTTTCCTAGCTACAGGAGGAACAGAGAAAAGTCGAAAGGTGCAAGCGGCAATATTAATGCATTGCATGGGGAGAGACGCCAAAGAAGTCTTGAATACCCTGGAGGTTAGTGATGAAGTAATTAAGTCCTTGGATGATTATTTCATTCCCAAAACCAACACAAGTGTCGAACGGCATAAATTCAACACTCGAGTACAATTACCAGGTGAAACCTTCGACGCCTTTCTCAGCGACTTGAGAAAAATTGCAGGAAATTGCGAATTTAACACATTAAAGGATGGGCTGATTAAAGACAGGATCGTGTGTGGAATAAAAAGCAAAAGGATCCAAGATATATTGTTACGTGAACCAAACCTGGACCTGACGAAGGCGATGGAAATATGCAAGGCAGCGGAGCAAACCGATGCACAATATCAAGCAACTGGTGGAAAAAACCGACACAAATGTCCCGCTTATGGACGTGTATGCAGTCAATGTAAAAGGTATAATCACTTCGCTCGTAAATGTAAATTGACAAATCGTGTGCATAGTATTGATACCAATAAGAGTGCTGAGTCAAGTAGTGATGAAGCGCAGGAATATGTGTTGGGATCACTTGAGGTGGCAAACATCAATTCAGATTGGTATCAAAAGGTGAAAATTGTTGATGAGAATAAATCCATGAATTGTAAACTAGATACTGGAGCGCACATAAATGTGATCCCAAAACATATTTACGAAAACTTACATTTAAAGTGTAAAATGCAACCAAGTAAAATAGTAGTTAGGAATTATGCAGGGAATAGATTGAAAGTAAATGGTTCCTGTGAATTACTTTGTAGAGTGAATGAAAAGACGCAAAATTAAAATTTTATAATTATAACCACTGATCAAAATTCAGTACCAATTTTGGGTATTGACAGTATACAATCTTTAGACTTGGTAAGGTTGAATGTTGGTGGAATAACGAATGCACTGGATAAAAGTAAAATAATTACACAGCATGCTGATCTGTTTGAAGGTGTTGGTAAGATAAAAATGAATCCAGTTCATTTTAAATTACGAGAAAATTATGAACCGGTAGTGGTGCCCTGTCGTAAAATTCCCTATCAACAAATAGAAAAACTGAAACTTAAATTAAAAAGAATGGTTAAAGATGGAATTGTAAGCCCCATCAATGAACCCACAGAATTTGTGAATCCCATAGTTATTGTAAATAAGCCAAACGGCAAGATTAGGATATGTTTAGACCCACAAAACCTAAACAAAGCTATAGTTAGGGAGCATTACCAATTGCCTACATTTGAGGAATTAACACATGATTTAAAAGGCATGAAATATTTTTCGGTGCTTGACGCGAATAAGGGATTTTGGCAAATAACTCTAAGTAAAGAGTCTGCAAAGTTAACTACGTTTGCAACTCCATTTGGCAGGTTTCAATTCTTGAGATTACCATTTGGTTTGTCCTGTGCACCAGAAATGTTTCATAGGGTTTTCACAGAAATTTTTAGAGACATAGCAGGGGTAAAAACATATATTGATGATTTAATAATTAATCTATGCAAAAACCAAAGAAGATCATGACACAATTTTGAGTAAGGTATTAAATAGAGTTAAGGAATCAGGTATTAAATTAAATAAAGAAAAATGCAGATTTGGGATAAGCGAAATTAAATATGTAGGGTATGTGTTGACAGAATCAGGCATTAAACCAGGTAGCGACAAAATTGAAGCTATTCGGCAGATACCTAGTCCACAAAATTCAAAAGAATTGTCTCGATTTTTAGGAATGGTAACATATTTATCTAAATTCATTCCTAATTTATCAAAATTAACGTATAATCTTAGACAACTTACAAAAAAGGGGAGAGAGTGGCTGTGATCAGAGATACACGAGAGAGAATTTAACAAACTAAAGACAACACTAAGTAGTAATCCTGTACTTCAATATTATGACCCAAACGAACCTATTACTCTTTCGGTAGATAGTTCCAAATATGATCTGGGTGCAGTCATTTTACAAAAAGAAGGTCCCATTGCATATGCATCCAAATCATTAACGGACGCCCAAGTCCAATATGCTCAGATAGAGAAAGAGATGTTAGCAATAGTTTTTGGATGCCAGCGCTTCCATCAATATTTATATGGCAAAACATTCACAGTGGAAAGTGATCATAAACCACTTGAAACTATATGCAAGAAAGCACTAAGCAAATGTCCCTTACGGTTACAGAGATTATGTTAAATCTGCAAATGTACCAATTCGAAGTCAAATATAAGCCAGGTTCGCAACTTTACCTTTCTGATGCGCTATCGAGAACTAGTTACAATGATATCAATTTCGAAATAAAGGAGTCAGAAATCGAAGCACAACTTAATGCCATTGAATATATCAGTATATCAAAAAAGCAATGTAATAGGGTAGCGGACGAAACAAGTGAAGATGCAGAATTAATGGAATTAAGTAAGGTAAGGTAAGGGTTGGCCCGAGTCAAAGAGAGAACTTAAAGATAGCATAAAACCTTATTGGAAATACAGACATGAGTTAGTTTTAGCTAGAAATCTAATTTTTTAAAATCAAGAAATAGTAATTCCAAAATCCTTAAGATCCGAAATGATTAGTCGTCTCCATTATCAACATATGGGTATTAGTAAAACTATATTAAGAGCAAAAGAACCAATATTTTGGCCATTTATTACCAAGGAGGTGACCGATATAGTTAGTAACTGTCAGGTATGCCTCAAATACCAAAATAGTCAACAAAAAGAATCCTTAATAACTAAAGAGATACCGACGAGACCTTGGCAATTTGTTGCTGCAGATTTGTTTCATTACAAAAACAAGGAATATTTATTGGTAGTAGATTTTTTTTCTAAATTTCCTGAATTGGCGTCCCTTAATAATGATACCACCTATGAAATAATAATACATAATATGAAGTCAATATTTGCTCGACATTGTAAACCTGAGAAGTTATTTACAGACAATGGTCCGCAATTTGTAAACAAAAATTTCCAAAAGTTCATGAGTGAATGGGAAATAATCCATCAAACCAGTACCCCAACTTACCCCCAATCAAATGGATTTATTGAACGACACGTTCAAACCATAAAAAGGCTAGTAAAGAAAACTATTCAGGATAGCAAAGATGTATATTTGGCATTATTAGAATACAGAAACAGTCCAATTAATAAATACCTACCGTCTCCAGCTAAATTACTTTTTGGTCGACGTTTAAAAGGTCACTTACCTGTTCATGAGAATCTCTTAAAACTAGATTACAATATTGACACTTACATAAAAGAACTAAAAAGAAATCAGCATGGCCAAGAACATTACTATAATAAAAACTTTAAAGATCTAAAAGTATTGCAACCTGATGATGAGATCATGATTCAAAGTAAAAGTAAATCGTGGGAACCAGGCAAAATAATTAGAATAGACAATGATCGTCCTCGATCATATGTAGTTCAAACCGATAAAGACGAAAAGCATTATATTAGAAATCGTAAATTCCTTCGTAAGTGTGAAAAAACAAATGTTTTGCAAGATCACATTTATGATGAGATACTTGATAGTTTTATACCTATGAATAAAAATGTAGAAAACCAACCTAATATAGAAACGGAGAATGTAAATGGGAGAGAAATAGAAAGTAAGGAAAATCAAAGAGAGGTAGTACGTGAAAAAGACAATACAGTGACAAGGTGCGGGAGAACAGTAAGAAAACCCATACGATTGAAAGATTTTGTCTAAATACCATGTGATTGTTTTGTATTACAGTATTAGACATAAGTAGAATTAAGTTTTCATTTGTAAAGGTATTTTTAAGAAAGGGAGATGTTATAGGTATGATGTAATGTGTGTTGCCTACCAGCAACCAGCGTATACTGAACCACGACATGACCTCGGTAGAGACACATGTGAACGGCTGGCAATGAATTAATGTAATGGGATAGTTAAATAAACTTAAAATATATAAGTTGAGTATTTTTATTAAAATAACAACATAACAGTCTTTATTTCGTCGCCAAATCCATAGTCTGAATGTAAGAATTAAAAATTATTATAAATTAGGCTATTTAGGTATTTGTTGCTTTTTCGTACAAGTTTATAGAGATTTTATCTGCTTTATCAGTTTTTAAATTTTTGTTTACAACACATTTACCCCGTAAAAATAAAGGATTGGGGTAAATGTAATATATCAAAATCACATTTACCCCTTAAGCTCTTACATTTGCCCCTTTCTTTTTTTCACGTTAAGATGGTTAGATATTTGGTGCGTTCGGTATTGCAAATCTGAACCCACTTTTCTCACTTTTTGTTCGAAACGTGTTCGGAAATTGCACTCCGTTTTCTTCGTTCGCTCTAATCTCCGTTCGTTAATGTACTTTGCGAACACTCCGATCTTCCTCTGTTAGCTCCGGATAAAATCACGGAGCTAACGGAGCATGCACGAAATGTCATAAAAATAACCTAAAACTTTCTGCAGCATTGTTATTGTATCGTGCGTTCATAACCTTCACAAGGCGTTGTTGTTTTTTGGCAGTTATTTTGGTTTTTATTTTACGTTTTATAAAACATGGAACAGGTGCAAGTTTTAGACGATACGACAGAATTGCGTAACATTGATGGACAAATTTATCTTTACCATAAAACTAGTAAGTACTTAAGTAATGTTATGTAAATAATACCATATAATTTTTAGCGGACAGCTATGCTGCCGTGTTAATCCAAAAGGGCGTATCTGCAATTTTATCAGAAAGTGAGTTAATACGTTTATATGTGTCTTCACACGCAATTCTATCATTCTATTAAGATCGTCAGGCGTATCTACATATACTTTGGATGCAAAACGTGAATAAAAAAAGGGCGTATCTACAATTGAAGATGTTTTGTTAAACAGAAAAGTCGTATGTGATGTTGTTATGTAGAATGGGCGTATCTACATAATTTTTCGTTAGTTACGCCGTTTTCTCTTAACATAACCCTGCAATTTTACCGCCAATTTATATGCAATGTATTCTAACCTATATTTTTTGTGTTGGGTGTGTGTGTAAGCTACTCCGGGTTTAAATAGTTTCAGTGTGGTAGCTCTTGTGAATTATGGAAAATAGAGGTAAGAAGCTAGTCAGCCTTGCATTAAATAAGGAACTTGCTAATAAAATTAGTGACTTTAAACGTAACAAAGCGCGATTTAAAGATGCAGAAGTTTGTGACCCAGATTATATACCGGATGTTGAATGTTATTCAGTAAAAGAACAAAGTAACAGTGAAACAATTAGTAACGCAGCAAGTACTGCTGGGTTAAAAAGTGGTACGGGAGTATCAGTATCGTTAGCACCAAAAGTAAACAAAATAAACGTTTTAAGTCATGTAATCATCAACCCATCCATTCATCAGTTTCCAATTTATGCTGGCAATGTTAATGAAGTTCCTATAGTTAATGAAGGACTTGTTAATAGTGATAGTCAATTCATTTCCTCCTTGTTAGATGAAATGTTGGATAACGTAATCCGGCAAGTATGCAACAAAAAAGGTGAAGTCCGAAAGCGAAAAACCTATGCACAATCAGTAAAAGAAAGAATGCAAATAAAATCGCAGAATATTAAACAAAAACACAATCTGCAAGGATCTTGTAAAGCACAATGTAAAAAGAAGTGCGGAAAGATAATTGATAACAACCATCGACGTATCATAAATACGCAATATTGGGACATGTCTAAACATGAACAAAAGAATTTTATTTTACATAGTGCAACCATAATGGGCATTAAAAGAAACACTACTGGAAGATCCGATTCAAGAAGGTCGAGAACCTTTAATTATTTTTTCAAGGATGCCAAGGGTGAGCCACAAAATGTTTGTAAAACATTTTTCCTTGGCACTTTAGGATATGCAGCTAGCAACGATAAAGTTGTAAGAAATGTTTTATCAAAAGCACAAAGCACATCACTGTCAGCAAAAGCCGATGGACGTGGCAAACACAACTCAAAGAAAATTGATCGAAAGATTATAGTTGAGCATATCGAATCATTTGGTCCAACCATTTCCCATTACCGAAGGGAGCATGCACCACAAACAAGATACCTTCCAAGCGACATAAGTATCAAGTTGATGTATGATGATTTTAAGAAAAAACACCCAAACGTTGTATTTTCGTATTATCTATATCGAGAAGTTGTAAGCAGTATGAGTATCAGCTTTGCCAAGTTAGGGCATGAAGAATGCTGGACGTGTGAAAAGATGGAGCAACACGGAAAGAATACTGGACACACGAAGAATAATTTGAACTTTGAATGTGAGGAGTGTACACGATGGAATACACATCATAATAAGTATACAGAATCTCGCAAACGATACGAAATTGATTCATCATCGATTCAAGACCGAAACAAATTAATAATTACGGTAGATTTACAAAAGGTAGTTCATCCAGTTTTATTATTCTTTATTAATTATTGTATTTTTAAGGTGATCATGCTTCCGAGATGCGATACATTTAAGGAAATTCTCTTCACTCCGAGAATCATTGCATTTAATGAGAGTTTCGTGGTTGCTGGTAAAAATAAAGTAATTGCTCCCGTCGCAGTAGTTTGGCACGAGGCCATTGCAGGACGGTCCAAAGAAGACATTATTAGTAGCTTTTATGCGTACCTCTTGTCAATCCGAGATATAGAACACCTTGTTATATGGCTGGACAATTGTTCAGCCCAAAACAAAAATTGGTGTCTGTATTCTTTTCTTGTTTACATTGTAAATTCCGATGAGGTACGCCTTCAATCCCTGGAATTGCGATACTTTGAACCTGGTCATACATTCATGGCGGCTGACTCGTTCCATCACCGTGTTGAAGTTGCTCTTAAACGAAAGGGTAAAATATATGACTTTTTAGACTACGTAGACGCTATAAAGAGTGTGCCAGCAAAAGTTATAGAAATGAGTATCGAAAATTTTTATCTCTGGAAAGATAATTGTTCACAATTTAAACTTAACAAAATTACCCCACGCCCATACATCTCTGAAATGGTAGAAGTTAGTTTTGCGAGAGGAGACAGAACAATAAGTTATAAAACAGATTTCAATCAGCCTGCTGTGAAACTCAATTTTTTAAAAGCGGCGTGCCAGAAAAGCGGAATTATTAAACCAGACTGCAAAACTGCTCCCAGAGGAATTTCGAAGGACAGAAAAGACTTAATCATTAGTAAATTAGGCAGCATTATGCCTACAAATCGATTAAATTTTTGGAAAAATATACCCGTACATCAAATACCACCTACCGATCTTGATGAGGACTAGTTAAGAATAGAATTTTTTTTTCTTTTATGTACTTTTTATTAGTCAATTTACTCTTTAAATTGTTGTCTTCGTTCAAATTCTCAGAAATAAAATTGTACAAAAGCCAAGAAACTTTTTTTTTATAGTTACGCCCTATTCGGTAATGAAAATCAGTACATTTGTTAGGTTAAAAAGTCGTATCTATCAAAAGTCATATATTTAGCAAAAATTATAAACCGTGGTTAATATTGTTAGAAACTTAACCTAATTTGTCGTGACATTAGCAAATAACGATACCTGTAACTTAAAACCACTTGTTGGCAATATAAAAATTGTAAAACAACAAATATCTCAAAAGTAAAATTTTGTCAGTTACGCCCTTTTGGATTAACACGGCAGTATGAACAGGTAGTGTTTCAAGAAGAGCAGGAGCGAGCACCTGACAACCAAGACTTACCCGATACACAAGAAGCGGATAAATCAGCTGGTATGTATATACTAACAGCACCATGTCTTTTTTACAAATTTATATGTAGATAAAACGGAAAAAAAAACTTGGACGAATGAAGCTACAGTTTTGCTAATTAAGTTAGTGAAAGAGTATGACTCGGATTTTCAAAATTCAGTGAAAAAGCATGTCTGGATAAAAATTTCAAAGCGTTTAATAATGTTGCATACACAAGTGACATGGCAACAGTGCGACTCTAAATGGAAGAGTTTGATGAAAACATATCGAGATATAAAGGAGCATAATGCAACTTCGGGCAAAAATAGAAGAAGGTGGGAATACTTTGAAATAATGAATGATATTTTATACAAAAAACCAGAAATTGAAGCAGTGGCCACCTGTAGTAGCCACACCGGTCTTGTTAAAAGAACAGATAAAGAAAACAATTCATCTGGTCTCAACGAATTGAAAAGAAAGGATACAGAAGAAAAATCTGATTGTAGTGCTAGTAGCAGTGGTAGTGCCTCCACCTCTGGGTCTAAGAAGTTTAAAACCACTTTCACTAAAAAACGAGAATTGCAGATGAATGCAGTGGAAAGAAGACATCGTGAACGTCTACAACGACAAGATCGCTTCCTGAAGACATTTGAAGATTATGTCAACATTTTAAAAAAGCAGGATGACGATAATTAAAAAGTAGACATAGGTACTTATGTATATATTAGTAATAGTTTGTTTGTTGTAAGAATTTATGGTTTGTTTTGTTTGTGCTTATTATTGGAATCGTATTTTATTTATTTATTCATTTTATTTGTTATATTGTTTATTTATTATATTATTAATCTATCACTAACGCATTCATTATCATTGTCCTTTTTATAATAGCTTGGTTTTCCTCAAATTGGTCTACATGTGGCTCGTGTAAAATATCATTTCTTATTTCTTGCACCTCATTGTCCATTACAATGTTTTCTGGTAAATCATTATTAAAGATACACAAATTGTGTAGAATACATGAACTAACTATTAATAGGGACATTAAATCTAACCTTATTGTCTCCATATATTTCAAACGACGAAATCGACCTTTTAAATACCCAAAGGCATTTTCGATGTCGACCCTACACTGTGACAGTTTGTAATTAAAATTCATTTGTGCATTGGTTAAGCCCCCTAAATTCTTAAAACCAACCATTAACGTTGTAGATAATTTATACGCTAGATCGCCAATTAAATGGCTATCTTGAGGAAATTCTATCTCATTATTGATAATGCGGTAGTACAAATCAGATTTTCTAAACATCCCCATGTCATGCATAGATCCAGGTTCACCAGCATACACATCGAGAAACACTTTGGAGTGGTCACAAACACCTTGCAACAAAACAGAATGGTAATTTTTCCTGTTGCAATAAGAATTTGGATGTTCCTGTGGTTTTTTAATTCTTATGTGGCACTCATCAATTGCTCCGATTATTCCTATAATATAAAAATTGATCTATATATTTTATAAATTGAATTGCACCAACCTGGAAAGCCATTTACACTTTGAAATTCATTCATTATTCTTTGGCATCGTGCCCCAATTGGCCATGAAATTATGTGATGTACATTATTTACACGCAATAAGTGTTTACAAGTTCTATACAATACGTCCCAACATGTACTTTTCGTAATGCCGAATCTATCAGCAACAGATCTAAAATTTATGGTGCCATAGATATTCTCTCGGATATTCTGTATGAATAGTATAATTACCGAAATGACTCTATGTTTGCTAAACACCAAAGCGTAATGATTATTTGTTTTTCTAGTGGAATCGCTTGTCGACCACAGTGGACTTCTTGCGGTACCACATCATGCACCATCCCTACTAACAGTTCAAAGATAGCAGGTCCAACGCGAAAATGAGTCTTAAATTGGTGATCAGAATATGGAGGCACTATTTCTTCTCCATAATCTACTACCTTAGGAACGGTACCTGACTCATCTTCCTCATCTGATCCAAAAAACATATCATCTGCTATACTTATGACCATGATAAATGCGTTTTCCATTTTAATTAACAGAAATGTAAAAATAACACCGCAAATTGATATACCAAACAAATACGACATAAAGAATTCTTGGTTATGTTATCAAATTTACCCGCTCATAGCGTTCGGTAATAACATTTTGTTCAAAGTTTTCTTGAAATCACGTGATTAAAACTCGCTCTGATCTGTGACAACTCAGTTGACGTAAAACCGAACGAAGTAATTATAAGAAAAAGGGAACGAAAGATCCCAAATATCTCTTTGAAAATTTAGAGCTAGCAATAAGGGAATGTCAAGCGAGACATATGACCATATATAAGGCCTCTACAACATATAACATACCGTACAGTACTATATACAGTCGCGTAAAAAATCTTCGAGGGGTCAAGAAAAACTGTAAAAGGTCGATTAACTGCTTTAACGAGCAAACAAGAAGATGAATTGGCCGCAGGGTTGACTACTTTGGAAAAATGGGGATTCGGTCTTTCCAAAAAGGAAGTTCTGGAACAAGTAGCATTCTTTGTTAAAGAGTGTAAGCTGAAAACTCCTTTTAAAGATTGGATACCCGGAGATGACTGGTTCGCAGGCTTTAAAAAAAGGCACAATCTGAGCATTAAGGTACCCCAGTCGGTAGAGTATGCTAGAAAAAAAGCTACCGATCCATTTATTATTTATAATTACTTTCGTATTTTAAAAGAAACGCTCGAAGAGCTTGATCTAGAAAACAAGCCCGCACAAATATGGAACCTAGATGAGAGTAGCTTTTCAATCGACCCTAGTAAAACAAAAGTGGTTGGTAAACGTGGGAAACCCTGTTCGAGAGTAACAAGTACGCCCGGCCGAGAAAATACAACAGTTTGCTTTTTGGCAAGTGCTGCAGGAGAAAAGGCACCGCCCTTAATCATTTTTAAAGGTGTCAATATATGGGACCAGTGGCAAGCTCCTGATAATGTATTCCCTGGAATGTCGTATGCTGCCAGTAAAAAGGGTTGGATGGACGCCGAAATCTTTTTATAGTATTTTACATTATTAGCCAGGTAAGTGGGTTTTTACTGGCGATAGGAGAAGTTGACTGGCGAGCCGTTAGGCGAGCCTGTCATCTCCTAGAGCCAGTAAAAACTATTACCTGGCGTATAATGTACAATATTTTATTTGTTACTCATTTGTAAACGTAAATAATTAGTTCTTAAATTGATCTTGAAGAAATGTCTAAAATATCATGTGATCCATGTAACAGAGACTTCGCATTAATTCTGGCCAATGAAATTACTAGATTACTAACTTGTAAAATTTTTACAGGTCTGCTGTCAGTTTTACAAGTCTGCTGTCAGTTTTACAAGTCAGTAGCGTTTAAACATGACGTTTACCCGTTTGCGTTTTGTCTTGTTAATCAACGTTTACAACTGAGTAACAAATAAAATTATTTTAAACGTACCGTTATTCCAGCATTAGGTCCAGAAAGACCTCAACTCATTGTGTATGATGGACATAAAACGCATGTCACCACGGCCATAGTAAATTTGGCAAATGAACAAAATATAACTATTATTAAGTTGCCACCTCATACAACTCACCTGCTTCAGCCACTGGACCTGTCAGTATTGTAGCGGAACACCCTTATGGGTGCAGGGCTGGTTTCGGTTCGTCGGCAATGGGAGGGAAAATAAAACCCACGTATGCTGGTTGTAGTTTATGTCGAGAAACGCTTAACGAATAAACACACTAATTACATAAGGACATTGACAAGTGACGACGCTTACCTTAACGACCTTACATTAAAATTTGTACCTAAAAATAATTAGGCGAAACTACAGTAATTATAAAATGGTTCGTGCAGCGAAATCAACACTTAGGAATACAATGGCCCCATAATCGATAGGTGAACGAAAGTAAGGGGTTATCTTACACATAGATTTCGAGTTTGAACGTTTAGTTTGGCGCAACGACCTCTCTAGGTTAAGTTACGTACAATTGGTAATGTTGAAAAGAATTCTTTAAATTTGGCGCGTTCCACTATANCGATGTCCATCAACGAATTGAAATAATTGCGCGCCTAAACCTACGTCGCTGCTGTCTGTTTGTACGTGCCACGGATATTCTCGATTTGGGTGATAAAGAAGGGTACCTTCTTTTAAGGAATTTTTCATTTTGTTAAATGCATCCTCTTGCTCGCCGTCCCACCTCCATCGTTGATCTTTTTTCAGTAGAGCTGTTAACGGTGCAGATATTCTTGCGAAATTTTCACAAAACTGTCGATCGTAATTGCAGAGCCCCAGGAATCGTTGTAGTTCTTTGGCGTTTCTTGGCCGCGAATATTCTTCGATGGCTTGAGTTCGTTGCGGATCCGGTCGCATACCCTGGGAATCCACTATATAACCGAGCAACTGGATTTCATTACACAAAAACTGGCATTTTCCTTCTCTTACAGTAAGACCCGCCTCTAATAACCTTTCGAAAACCAATTCAAGGTGGTGCAAATGTTCTTCTGGATCCCTCGATAATATAAAGAAATCGTCGATATAAGGGATTACAAACTTGTATTCTGGTCCAAAAATTTGTGTGGTATACAGCGTGTGAAGGAGCTGGATGCGTCTACGATGCCAAAAGGTACGACCTCAAATTGATAGATATTATTCCCCACCATAAATCCGGTATATTTTTTTGATTCCTCTTTTAAAGGTATTTGCCAATAGGAGTGAGTCAAATCGATCTTGGAAAAAGATGCTTTTCCTTCTGCACTCCGCATGATCTCTTCTATTGGTGGTGGTTGCTCGAAACTTGGTCGGATTACTTTGTTTAGGCGACGCGCGTCTAAACACACTCGAACCGTGTTGTTCTTCTTGAGAGTAGTCATAAGTGGTGACACAAATGACGTACTACACCTTTTAATCACTCCCCATTGCAACATTTGATTAAGTGTTTCTTCAACAGCATCCCTATGACTAATCGGGATCGGGTAGGGTTTAATGAAAAAAGGTTCTTCATTTGTTAAGATTATTTCGTGTTCGTAACAATTGACACGACTAGGCGTTTCTGAAAAAATGCTTTTGTATTTAGATGTAAGGGCTTGTAATTTTATTTTGTATGGCTCCGGGATATTTATTTTGGTTTCTTCTATTAACTGAACGTTAATTAATTTCGTCCGCTGATTTTGTTGGTTTCGGTAGATTAGTTTGCTTAATTGTAATGTTTCGTCGGGGTAGGTGCTATGCTTTGTGACTAGTTCGGGTATGATAATTTGCGTCGAGTTGATGGTTTTTGCGATTAAACATTTGTTTTCCAATATTATGGCGACGCTGTAGGCCCTCAGGAAGTCAATCCCTAAGACAATGGGTTGAATTAAGTCGTTCACCAGGAAAGCTTCTTGTGTGAAGGTTTCGTTTTCGATGGTAAACGTTAGTTGCATTTGCCATTCTATCTTCTTCGCTTTGATTTTGAACGCACCCGCAACCTTAATACCAGTGCATGGAAAATGAGGGATTTCCTTGTGATGAGTGGCTAATTGCGACCAGAACTCGTCGGAGCAAGCAGTTATTTGGCTACCGGTGTCTATTAATGCGGGATAAGTATACCCGAAGATTTTAATTAATATTGTCGGAGCTCTCGGATTAGAAGGGGTATGGGAAAACATACACGCGTCATCTTCGAGCATCTCCTGTTGGGGATTGTTTGTGACGATCTGGTTGAATACGGCTCGACTATTGATTGCCTGGACACACCTGGAGCCTACGGATGTGTGGCTTCTTCGTTTTCCGAATCTTCGTTTTCGAAGTAGTCCATTGAAGCCAACTTAATTGGCTTGTCATTTGGCGAGTAATGGCTCTTGTGTTGAATAGCTGTGTTGCTTTTATGTTGTGGGTGTTGATGATATCTGTCTCCAGCTTGAAGTTGTTTGGTTTGGGGTCGAGCATTTTCGGGAACATAGAGTTTTTTTTCTTTTTTAAAGTTAGAGTTGAAGTAGTAGTCGGCTTTCTCGCAGCCGTGCTAATGCCATTTGTAAGTTGTCTACACCTATTAATACAGCAGAGACTCTAGGGGGAAAATGCCTACCAATTTTTGATATAAGTCGTTTGTCAGTAATTGGGGGGTCTAGGTGTTTGGCTTGTCCGATACATTTAGTGAAATAATCTACGTAACTTTCGTCCTGGTTATAATAATTAGATTCGATTTTAGCACGATAATCGTCCTGAATTTGTTCACTCCAAAAGTAGTTTACGAATGACGTCTTAAAACTAGCGTAATTATTATACTTATGGCCGAAAGCGTGCAACCACACTTTAGCTGACTTTGTTAAAGTATTGTTTAAGATTAGTTTAATGGTTTGGAAATTGATCACATTTGCATTACAGGCGGTTTCTAACGCTTCCAAAAAATCAAGAGGATGGAGCGTCCCATCGTTGGCAAAGATAGGCAACAATTTAATTATTTTACTAGCGTTATCGCCTGTTATGGTTCGTGCAAGTTATCATTATATGCAAGCTTATACTTATCGTAAGTGTGCGGTGTTTGCTCTCGCATATTTGTGTGATAATTTCGCATATCATGTTTTGTTTGACTACCTGCAAAGTATTTATTCGTATGATTGGAGCAATCACCACCACTTCCTTGTACCTTTAATTGTGTGACAATTTGAGTCACAAGTGCTACCAGATCTTGGGATGGTTGCATAGCAGGTTTCTCGGTGGGCCTTTGGTGTGGTGGATCCATATTGACGCGCTGTTTCCGTATCGCGCCGGTCCAGGGTGCAGGACCGTCTTCACAAAGCTCCGGGATGTCAATTGGTGGTGGCGGGAATAGCGGTGGTGGTAATGCCGGTGGTGGTAGTGCCGCTGCCACCTCTCCAATTTCTTGGTTGTTATCTTGTCCGGGCGATGTCTCTAAATTTGGGTTTGGTCTTGAATCGGGGTTTCCTTTGGATCTTAAATTATATCCAGTGGGTGGTGTGCGATCTACTCCCATCATTGCCAAGTTCCTAGATACACGTTGGGCGCCAAGATGTAGCGGAACACCCTTATGGGTGCAGGGCTGGTTTCGGTTCGTCGGCAATGGGGGGAAAATAAAACCCACGTATGCTGGTTGTAGTTTATGTTGAGAAACGCTTAACGACCTTACATTAAAATTTGTACCTAAAAATAATTAGGCGAAACTACAGTAGTTATAAAATGGTTCGTGCAGCGAAATCAACACTTAGGAATACAATGGCCCCATAATCGATAAGTGAACGAAAGTAAGGGGTTATCTTCGAGATTTCGAGTTTGAACGTTTAGTTTTGCGCAACGACCTCTCTAGGTTAAGTTACGTACAATTGGTGTAATGTTGAAAAGAATTCTTTAAATTTGGTGCGTTCCACTATATCTGCCTACCCTTAAAATTTGCGCACGAAATTAAACAAGCGCGCAATAAAAAGTATTAAAGTATACATGGAAAAACACGATAATCCACAATCTTAAAGTTTTAGACAATACATTATACATAAGAACTGATTTATACAAAGCACATCTTATAATCTAAAATACAATATGAAGGCAGCTTAATTAGAAATTAGGTACAAACACGGTAAGTGGTTTTAATACATATTTTAGTGGTCAGGATAACAGTATGGTAGGTCGTCAATCGTCTCGAGTTTGGTAGTGTTTCAGGTGTGTAGCGTGAAAAACACCTCGCTCCTGGTTAGTATCAATGTTTTGTAACACATAGGTGTTTTCGTGTATTCTTTTCTTGATTCGGTAAGGGCCTTCGAAAAGTAAAAGAAATTTCTTCATCTCGCTCTTGATGGCAGAAGAGATCGTGTTGGCCTTTAACAAAACCAAATCTCCGACATCAAATGAAGTTGTCATTTTTCCTCGTTGTCGTTCGGCGCGTCGTACGGCTCTACTCCGCAAATTGGCTTCCGCGAATATCAGTTTTTCTTCCGGTGGAATTTCCTCTTCTGTGTCGTCTTGCGACCGTTTAATAAAATTTGGCAATAGTCTCTGTTTTACAGTGCCAAACTGGAGTTTATTCGGAGTATACCCCGTACTTTCGTGGACAACAGAGTTGATAAACATGGTAAATTTGGGAACTTCCCAAGCCCACCTGGAATGCTTGTCCCCACAATACGTACGACAAAGCCTGCCTAGCTCCCTCATTACCCTTTCGGATGTGTTACTTTCTGGATGACGTACGGAGCAGTATACAATCTGGGTGTTGTTTTCTTTTAAAGTAGTCCGCCATAACTTGGAAGTGAACTGACTGCCGTTATCGTGTAGAATACGACGTATGGGTCCATAAGCAGGTAAGTATTCTTTCATTAATTTGTTTAACATAGCTCTAGCCGTGGCTTTTTTCAGTGGATACAAGGTAACGTATTTGGTGAATAGGTTTAATATTACGAATATGTACGCCACTCCGCCTCTACTTGGAACTAAAGGGCCGAAAATATCCATAGCGATAATATCGTTTTTGTCTGCTGGTACGATTTGGCACTGCGGTGGCTTCGGAAGCTTTGAACATTTAGCTTTCTGACATATGTCGCACGTTCGTATAAACTGTTTTATAGTCCTGTGCATGTTATTCCACCATACTTCGCTGCGCAGAGCCATCCACGTTTTGTAGACGCCAAAATGTCCCAGTGTAGAATGGTATGCTTCGATGAAGGTTTTAATTAATGCTTGGGGGACGCACAACAACACAGATTTTCGTGTAGAAGTTTTTTTATACAGCACTCCATCGATTGCTATAAAGTGTTTTGTCAAGGATTCGCTATGATTTAGGGAATCGCTAATTCCTTTTAATTTTAAGTCTGCCTGTTGTTGTCCTTTGATGTCTTTGAGAATCTTGATCAGCTCCTTTGGAAGCTGTAATACGGTTGTCATGATTTGAAATTGCTTTTCGTTTTTTCTGCTAACAGTTTCTAGTGATTCTTGCCTGGATAATGCGTCGCATATAACATTATCAACCCCGGGAATGTGAACCACGTCAAAGCTGAATTCCTGGAGAGCCAGAACCCATCTGGTTATTCGTGCGGACAGAAGTCTGGCCGTCTGCAAATAGGTGATAGCTTTATTGTCAGTATACAAAGTAAATTTTTTCCCGAGCAGGTAAATCCTCCACTTCATGAGCGCAAAAACTACGGCGAGCACTTCCTTTTCGTTAGAGCTGTAATTTCTTTCTCTCTCCAAAAGAATGCGGCTAGCCCAGGCTACAACTCGCCGATGTCCATCAACGAATTGAAATAATTGCGCGCCTAAACCTACGTCGCTGCTGTCTGTTTGTACGTGCCACGGATATTCTCGATTTGGGTGATACAGAAGGGTACCTTCTTTTAAGGAATTTTTCATTTTGTTAAATGCATCCTCTTGCTCGCCGTCCCACCTCCATCGTTGATCTTTTTTCAGTAGAGCTGTTAACGGTGCAGATATTCTTGCGAAATTTTCACAAAACTGTCGATCGTAATTGCAGAGCCCCAGGAATCGTTGTAGTTCTTTGGCGTTTCTTGGCCGCGAATATTCTTCGATGGCTTGAGTTCGTTGCGGATCCGGTCGCATACCCTGGGAATCCACTATATAACCGAGCAACTGGATTTCATTACACAAAAACTGGCATTTTGCTCTACCGTTCTGTTCAGGTGTATAGGCACAGGATTTCTCGTGTCGAATACCTTTCTCCTCACATAACCGTTGCAAGTTTCTATTTATAAATTCTAACCCGTTATCGGTCCTAAGAGTCTTTACTTTACAACCCGTTTGTGTTTCGGCTAATTTAAAAAAAACTTGCTATCTTCTCTTTCGCTTCTGATTTATTTTTTAAAAACGAAACGTGTCGAAAACCCGAATAGTCATCTTTAAGCATTGAAAAATATTTCGCGCCCCCTAAAGATTCGATTTCAAAGGTCCACACAGGTCCCCATGAATTAGTTCACATGGTTTTTTAGCACGAGATTTACTTAACGCGAAAGGCAGTCTATGATGTTTACCTGATAGACAGTCTGTACAAAAAACGTCATTTTGGTCTTTAAATTTTATGTTATAAAATGTTTCTCACCTGAACGAAGTTTACGTGTGCCAGCTTGCGATGCCAATTGACTATGCTTTCTACTACGTTGCATTGGGATAGTCCTTTTCTTTCTACCTTAAAACACATCAAAAACATTTTACCTTTTCTATATGCTTCCACCCTTATTCTTCCTTCATCATCTATAAGTTGACATTTTTCCTTATTCGATATCATTTTTAAATCCTTATCAAGAGCGGCGCTAAGTGAAAATAAGTTTGCTTCTAATTCCGGTACAAGAAGAACGTTCTGAAGCTCTGTGTCGATCCACTTCCTGCCATTGAATGCTTTACAAGCACTGTACCTACTTCTTTGACCTCCAATAAGGAACCATTGCCAATTTTAACCTTCCTCTGTACTTCAAGACTTCTCAGACTTGTAAAAATCTCTTTGTCGTGGCACATGTTCTGTGGCTCCACTGTCAAGCCACCATTCGTGCATTCCATCACTTCCATCTCCGATTAAAGCATACATATCTTCACAATTCAGTAAACTGGAAATACCTATCAAAGCCTGCGTTTCATTAGAAGATCCCTGGTCAACATTCTTTCTGTGACTGTCCTTTTGCTTTCTGAAGAAACAGTTCTGCATAATATGCCCTTCCTTTTTGCAAAATTGGCATTTACGTTTATTCCCTTCTTGCTTAAACAGCAAACAGTTTCTTTTTACATGGCCGAGATTATTACATAAGAAACATCTAGTATCTTTGTTATCTCCAACAAACTTACTTTTAGCTGCCAAAGCGGTCGCCTGCTCCAAGGTTTTATTTCTTTCTTCTTCGACCATTAATCTCGACATCAACTCTGTAGTCGTTTGTTTATCGGCTGGGGTAGACTCCCACGCAGCAACAAAATACTTGAGATGCTCGGGTAGTGCCATTAACATTTTGGTAACTACCATCTTGTCGCTTATTTCCTCGCCTAGCCTCTTCAAATTTCCCTGGATTTCTTCACGTATTCGTATACCGTTGTTAGTTTCGTCCACATTTCAGCTGCCGTGCTACATGACAATATATGGGTTAACGGTTTCTTCGTCCATTCTTGTCACTAGAATTTCCTGAGCGTTAGCATCCTTTTTATCGAAGTCCTTGATTGCTTCATCTCCTGACGATGGTCTTTCTATCTTCCCAGTTGTGACGTCGAATAATCCTTTCGATTTCAATACCACCTGGACTTGGAATTTCCAAACGTTCCAGTTTTCTCCGGTAAATTTAACTAAACCGATTTGCTCCATTTCAATTACAACAGTAAACTACCAAGCGTAAACCACTACGGAATTTTAACTGAGCGTTCACGAGCGAACTACGTACTTTTCTACTTCCGAGGGCACTGACCTCCAAAACAATTAACCGTAACGAACTATTACTTATTAAATCGAACTTCGCGAGTCTGGGCGCATAACCTATTGGGAAACGTTTGTTTTGGAGTAAAAACAACAAAGAGTTACTGGAGCAATTATAATGAAAAGAAACAAAAACGTGTACATATTACAAACACCTTCGACGCTAACCTTACTTTCATAGAACTTACTTACTAAAACATTTTAGCAGTGTTGCCATACTTAATATTTCTAAGCAAGAGACATCATTTTATTGTTATATTTCACATTTTCTTTGCACGGTTTTACCATTCCGAGTTTGTGGTGTCAGGACCACAGAAATACGAGAAGGTAAAAAACAGCATGACATCCTCTTAATAGCATGTTCTCTTGATACAAATTTCCTTTTTAAAATTTATTATACCAGGATCGCAACAACAAAAAAAGTAACTGAAACGGTATTACGCGGAGTGACAAATTTGTGGCAGTATATCAGGATCACAGTAACGATAGGTAGTACGCCAGACGACCTTTTAAGAGTTATATTCTCCTGACACATACGCCTGACTGCCTGAGTACCTTCTCGAGTTTTTGTAAAACAAATTAAACATACCCTTCGCTAAATTATAGGTGATTGACTTCGCTCGCGGCTCAAGGCAAAAATTCGCCACTCCACAGTGATTTAGAGGCAACCGACTTAACTTGTCTGGCGGTTCTTTTTGAACAGGACATTTCCCAATACTTTTTCTTTTTGAATTTCACTCTTTCCGGGACGCCAGCTTTTTCATAAAAAAAACTAATTTTTGCGCGCAATCACAAGTCTTTGCATCCACAAACCTACTCAACGTGGAGTGACATTTCGTTGACGAATCTTTAAAAATTGCTGTGTTTGGAACATAAAAAGTCGTAGGAAAGTGGCAATTTCTGTTTAAAAAATTATGACATTAGGGCAACAGGAGAGTAGAAGTAAAAAACCCTCTACCGTTACATGTCCTGCCGTGAATGTCCGTTTCGGAAATTGTTGTACCAGGAGCGCAGAGCCGCTGACAGACACTCTTTCAATGATANTTGAATATTGTGATAATTAGCGATTTATTTTAATACAGAAGTTAACCGCACAAAATTGCTTATTTGCCAAGTTATTTAAAATTTTGCGGGATCCCGCAAATACCGGGATCCCGCGGGATTAACATCTAACGATCCCGCAAATACCGGGATTGAGATTTTGCTGCGGGATTGCATTCCCTAATCACAAACTTATATGCCATGAATACATAAATCGGTTGATTAAAGAGTGCAACAAAAGCCTTACCATCTTGAAGACCGTGGCTCATCATACTTGGAGTGTAGAAACCACCATGCTTCTGCGAACCTATAGATGCCTCACCCAATCTCGTTTAGACTACGCATCGATTGTCTGTTCATCTGCAAAATCCCATCAGTTTTATTGTTCGATTTAAATTAACATAGGGAAACTGAAATCGGCTAATACGGAGCTGAAATCCTAAAATGTTGATTCTCCCCCTGCTTCTCCATGCTGAGGGCTGTCGGACGTCGGGGAAATAATTACTGGTTTTCCTTATAAGCGGCTAAAACAAGCCGCTAGAAATCGAAACAATTATTTTTACCATCTCCGAGTAAACAACTACGTAACGAAGTGCCCATTTGAGTTCGTCTAAGTACCAGGTGTTCATTAAAGTTGGTAACTTCGATCAATGTCCATTAATTATGATATAAATTACTGTACGAAAATGGGTATTGCGTTACAGCATTTTTCAGGAGTTTCATTTGTGGAAAACCTGATTGCAGATACAAAATCATGATTACATGAGCATGTTGCGCGGGTGCAAGTGATCCGTCTGAGTACTCGCTCCCTACGATTCCGTATGGGAACAGAGCATTGCACATTTTGCAGTAAGCTGCAACTGATTGCACCAGATAGCGCTAAAACATTTACGTTGCTAAACCGACCTCGAATTAAAATCAACTTTGCTGCGTATTTGCGTAGGTAGCTAACTAGGGTTCATATTCGTAACAACCATTCAATGACATTTCTAAAATTGAATATCTGCCCTCGTTTTTTAGCTATACCATTAGCGAAACGAAAATAAATAGAATTTTCAGGTTCGTGTGTTATACTTCAAACACGTCCTCAGTTCAGTGGGTCAATAAATGATTCCCGTACAAGGTTGTATCTTGATTTTGTTATAGTTGGGACATTCGCGTATAAGACGTAATCCATTAAAAATTAAGGACTGTCGCTTTTTCTCTAATTGGCTCCTGATGTTACGGTATGTTGGACTCTCGGAAAATAAAAAGTTTTGCTTGTTTTGTTCTCAATTTAATGAACTTTTTTATTTTTAAGGGCCGATCTTTCGCATTTGAGTTAAATTTATATGATTTAAATATATATAAATACACTTGTTTGATTGAAAATCGATTGAAAATTAACTGTTAGCTAATGATAACATGAGAAACTGGCCCTAAAGATGTTGCGTCGTTGGTAAGCTATATGCTGATACTACCGTGAATAGGGGGAACCTCGGGGGGAACTATATAAAACTTTAAATTGTGATAAGAATAACCCTTTTGGTATAAATATATGTTTTGGTCAAACATTGCAAATAAGAAGACGAGGCATTGCTCAAAGTTGTCACAATCCAAAATGGACGGCTATGATTCAAAATGAATATCTGTATTTTGTTTTTAGTACACTTTTCTTCATATACATTTAAAAGCGTTTATGATGGTACAGCCTTTACTGTATTGCGGCCACAAACTCAAAGCTATTCGAGTTTTTGAATAGAGACACACAATTTCAGATGAAAATTTCTCCACATTATTAAAAATAGGTCATAAGTAATCAGTTTCATGCCATGTAGAGTAGAGAATTCCATTGACTACAAGAGCTGAACCTGCTTCATATTCCAGAAAAATAAGACCACAAAGTACACCATCCATTAAACGATCTAGATAAAAGATTGTTTAAGAACCTTCTTGAAGTCACTTGATACTTTGACATTCACAAAAATTCTGTAATAACCCGAGTCCACCCGAGAAACGATTGCGCAACTCAAAACTCCCGCCAAAACTGACGGAAACCCATGACATATGATCGTCCAGACCTGTAATTTTAACCAAGCATAAATCCTTATTGAAGAACCTTAATACCTTCTGGTTGTGACGGACGAATTAGCGTATACCTTCTTAGAAAAAGGAAGTCCAAAAAAATCTCATTTTTGTGGCGCCCCAAAATGCAATTGCAGCAAATTCCTACAAATACCACACGATAAATTATACAGCCGTTTTTATAGAGTAAACCTTCTGATCATTTCGATGCGTGCACAGTAGGTATACCCTCTGCTAATTTTACGACTGCAGCCCTGGAAACACTACAGAAAATAGTATAAAAGTATAAAGGTAGAAGAGACAATAATAAATCTGAAAAAATTATCAAAGTCCTCGTGTGAGATCGAAGGGACTTCAGCGCATTTTTGTGTGGCAGATCAGTATTCTATTAGCCACTTTTTACTCAACCATGAATAAAAGATCTTGTCGAAGGATACCACATTCCCTTTGACGGTATCCACTTCCGATGTCCCGTTCACCCGCAATTTGCGTTTGAAGATTTAACTCCATCTTCAGTAAGATCGTGTTGGGGGCTACCACATTCTCTTTGACGGTACCCACTTCCGACGTCCCGTTCACCCGCAATTCGCGTTTGAAGATTTGACTCCACCATCAGTAAGATCATGTCGGGAGCTACCACATTCCCTTTGACGGTACCCACTTCCGACGTCCCGTTCACCCGCAATTCGCGTTTGAAGATTTTTCTCCACCATCAGTTAGATCTTGTCGGAGGCTACCACATTTCCTTTTTCGGTGCATACTTATATTACACCCACATTTTGGTGGATCTCGCTAAAAACCTTCCACAAGATAGTACTTAATTTTTGGGGGGCACTTCTCATTGCTCGAGCTTCTATTGGCGACACGAGAAAGAGAGACAGCCATTCGAGATTTACGAAACGTTAAAACGCGTGACAGAATTCGCAACGGAAAGTAAAAGGTGCCCGAAGTTGACTACCTTACGAAGACGCGCGCGCGCGCCTTGCAAAAGGTCGTTAATTTCGCCCCTAGATCAAAAAACAAAATTCCGCCACGCAGGAGTTGTGCGCGTTTACAACATCTTTCCGACGATACCAATTTGAAAAGAATCGGACCAAAACTGTAGTAGAAGATAGGAAAAAACTGAAAAACCTTCACGTTAGTATACTACGCTCGAGGATGACGCCCAGATGTCGCCAACCCCACATCATGTAGCCCTGTCCCCAAGGTTTACAAATTACACGGCCTTGTAGATATACGTACACCCGTTGCCTTTCTACAAGAGTTCTTCTACGCGCCCACATTTGCTGCCAGCCAGGCGACCAGCCAGCCGGCCAGCCAGCCAGCCAGCCAGCCAGCCAAAGTGAGATTAAAAGCTACTTTTTACAAATAAATTTGCAAAAATGCGCTAAAAAGGAAAGGTCGCAGGATATGAGGAGACAGCTGCGGAGAAAGTGAAGGAAAAAGAAGGAAAGAATTGCTTAAAAACTTTAATTAATCCTGAAATAGCGGGTATATTCCAGGTTACTCCAATATAATCTGTACCTTGCGTCTTGTCCAAACTCGGCTATTTTATATCGTTAATAGGACAAAAGATACATGGGCCATTGGAGCTTAAAAATATCAGTACATGAAGTTATGAGGGTAGCTCGTTTGATTCTTTGAAATCGGATAAATATTCCCTTTTATTTCACAGTCTCATTCGGCGGATAATTGAAACGTCAAAACTACCAGAGTAATGAAATCCCTCGAGAAATAAGCAATCTGGCCAAGCCGAGGATCGACGTCATTTGCAAAAATCGTGCCTTAAGGCAATTTCAAGATCAAGTTTTTTATACGCAACGTATTTACATAAGTAGAACGTGAGACGTAATACGAAGTACGTTCGTGTAGAAGAAAAATTATTGCTACGTGTAGTGTAGTCCAAGTGCATTTTTCTTCCTCCGTAATTTATTATATTATGATGGTTACATTAAAACACAACGTTGCCGCGGTTATAAAATCGATAAAGATATGCTGATGGTTTATCAATTCTTTGTAAGGCCGCATTTACAAGCCGTACACACGACTACCAGTAATAAATATGGATTGTTTCATGCAAGAATGTGACATTTAATTAACCCTAATTATACTCGTACCTTAACGTAACTGAAATAAATTAACCCAAACATGCAATTTATGTTTACTTACCTTTCTTTGGAAAATAAACAAAATGGAAGTTTATTTGCACGTGTGCCCTCAACATCTTGAGACTATTTTCAAATGATTAACTTTCGTACAATAAAAGCGATCAGTGCGTGTTGAGCTTAATGAAGTGGTGAGGCAAAATTTAAATAACTTGGCTGTGAATAATAAACTGAGAATTTTTTAATCAATTTTGTGTTTGTATACGATCCGTTTTCCACAACGCAAATGCAGGAAAAAAGTAAACAATTCAGGGAAGGGATTCCTTTCGTTTAATTAACAATCAAAAAATATTATTCATACCACCTAGGGGCATTGTAAATCGAAGCTATATGGCATCTACATCGTTATACAGTTTACATAGATCTGCACTAATTATGGATATTAGGTGGCGTAATTGGAAAAGACTATTATAACGCTCGAATCTTGAGTAGAGAAATCATTTTCCCAAATCGCAATGTAAATTCTAATGAGTAATGACCATTTGCATCGACAAACCTAAGCTGAGCTTGATTTAAGCCATTTTTCTTGCATGAACTTCGTAATTCTAGGGATAAATCTAGTTGTTTTTGAGTCACCCACCGTCGTAACTGCCCCTTCATACTGGTCTGTTTAGCATGGTTTAGCAGCGCTGCACTGCGTCCTGTCCTTCTGCTCAGAAGCGCTGCTAAGTCGCCCAGTGCGAAGGAGCACTTACGAGTATTTACTTTGAATTTTCCAAGTATAAGCATTTGCTTACTTTTATTCATACGGGCCAATGAATCAGTAATTATGTTGACATTAAATGCCGATTTAATTAATAACACAGCTGCAAAGCAATAATCAGTCAATGTTAATTAATTTATCCTTAATCAACAATGGGAAAAGAAAAGAATATAAAGACTACAAGCAAAAGTAACAATTATTCGTCAAAGACGCCAAGTTTAATACTGAATTGGTTTTTTTTTAATAATTGGCTTTTTGAACCGATTGTAATTTTTTTGTGGGTTTCATTGAATAATGCAACAATTTATAAATGTGATACCATTTAATTGAGGGCAGAATTCAATTTTTTTTCGAAATATGTATATAAAAAAATCCTTAAAAATATTTGTTAATCTCTCCGTTTCGAATTATTTTCGTGATTTCACCTGACATTCTTCGTATTTGGTAATTGAGTCAACTTCGTAGCTACAATAATAAGAACGTTATTTTTAATTGGAGTACATTGTATACATAATTTAGTGCGAAAATGAGTTAATACATAACGTAAATTACATAAAAGGATTAAGGTACAAATAAACTAATGGAATGTGATTATGTAATATAAGTGACAGGCCGCGGATTGGTTCTACTACGAAATGGAACGATAAAATATAGAAAATCGGTGCTGACTGCTTAGAAATTTATCTCAAATACAGTATTTACATTTAAACATTTAAAGAAAGAAACAAAATCTGATAACGACGTAGCATCAGAAATTTGGGGCGCTTCTTAATTTAAACAGCACAGCACAATTGAAACGTTTAATGTAATTTTCTGGCGCAAGCTTCGTAACAAAAAATTAAATTGAATTTCTTATTTGTGAATTTCATTCATTTCTTTTATAAATACAAAAGAACGTGAAACTAAACGAAACTTATTGTTCTCTAAATTGGAATTGAAGAAATGATACCCATTTAATAACGAACATTCATCGTTTTCTCTGCATTACAGCATTTATTACATACTACTAATCAACGCAACGGTCAGGAGCAGTTTCAGAATTTCTTCAGAACAACGCCCTACATTGGCGAATAATTAATTAATAACTCTACAAAAAAGTATGATGAGGATTACAAATCTCAACGGTAGCAATAATTAATTTACAGAACAAAGTGGTGATATTTATCTTCGCAACAGTATACACCTACCTCGTTGAAAAGCTTTTAAAGATTTTCTTTTTTGTATTTAATAAAATGAATGAGGAAAGTTTAATTAGCATTCAGGCCGCGTGTTATACTTTTTGTGGAAGGTCCGGCTCAAAAGAAAAGTAAGTATCAGTTCGATCACAAACTATATAGTATATTTGATGACTATTATTTTAAAGAGAGGCGTAGTAGGAGGGCCTATTCCGGTTGGTACAAAAGGATTCCAGAAAAACTTTTTTATTGTTCCAAAAAACTAGCTTAATCAGGCACCAGCTGCAACTTTATGTTTATTTATCGATAGTGTTCATTCACGATTAATACTCAATTTTCTACAAAACTGCAGGAAAACATCCGGCTATGTAGCCCAACGGTCTACCACTGAGCTACACGGTCACAGTCCATAAAAATCGCGTGGTTCAAGCGCTATTTCATGACGTTGTGGATTAGGTCTATCGCGAATACCAAAACAAACAAGACGCGCCACGTTCTGTACCTCAAGGTGGTGTAGAAATGAATACACTTTGAATTTAAAAAATCAATCAATAGCGAGAAACATTAGAAAAAATTATAAAAATTGGGAGAAAATTTTCATACTTCCGCCAATCGGAACTTATTAGAAGTATGGAAAAAATAACATTCTCGTGCACTTCTAAATAACACTGGGGAAAAGAATTAATTCCGAAAAATTTCCCCAAGTCATTCGGAGATTTTCCAGAAAACATGGATTTCTTCTAAATGACGACTAAGACTGAATGCCCCAAAACCCAATTTTGTTACATTCGCCAAACACTTTACGTTTTCGGGGTAACAAGAACTCAAATTAGACTTGAATGTTATTTAACCAAAACTCGAATGTCCCCATCACTCTTTTTCTGATTAATCCCTACCTATCTCTACTGATTAATTAACGCCCCAAAATCTTATTAACGAAAACGGCTATATTTGATTCTTTCGCCTCGTTTCTGCTCCACTGTTTCCACCAAAGCTTCTATGCTATTCTTAAGGGGTACCCGNCACCAAAGCTTCTATGCTATTCTTAAGGGGTACCCGACCAGGCAGCACCTAGGCATGCCAAGGATCATTGTGTCTACCACATTTCTAGGTTCAAAACCAGTTCCTCTCTAACCTGCACACGAAGTTATGAAGAGGACATACCAACCCTGTATCAAAATTATGAAAATTTATGTTAATGCGACAAATTTTAAGAAAATTGCAGTAAATTCTAGATGCCTTTGACGACATAAGTGGAAATTTTGATAAAATAGAAAGTCATCCTGGGGAAATGTGAAAAAGTTTTTGAAAGTAGTAAGTCAATCAGTCATACTTCAGAAATGTAGAGATGTTTTGTGGAAGTAAAAAAAATACGGGGTAATTAATTCGTAATGCATAAAAAGATAGTTTTTTTTCTAGGTTCTATTGAAACACGGTTATATTTTCTTATAATTTGGGAAAATTCCATACAAAAAAGAGGGACTAAGAGGAATCTTTGGTTAAAGTAAAGGCCATACAAAATCAATTATAAAGCACATGTTTTCGGAGTTTCGTGATTAAGAACTTTGACCTCATAAAACCGTTTAGTTTAAATAAAAGGCTAATTTTTCAAGATCTGTTTGTTGATATTGTTGTAGTGTAATAGGTTGATATTAAATCGGTAAACATGCAAATGAAAAGTGACACTTTCGTTAATATGATCAGAACCCTTATCAAAGTTTCGAATGCGATATGATGGATACGTCTAAATCATACGTTGCTGTCCATGATTAATAATTTTTCGCAAATATAAAGTTCTACACTTCTACAGAAATTATAGACTTTAAAGTGAAATATTTCGGTAGCGAGGGTATGGGTAAATGATTTCATTCACCTATGAGACCTTTGCTTTGCGTTTTTAATAATTTATAAAATATGAATAGCAGAGCTGGGCAGTATTCGATTTTGTAAATACTTTTTAGTATTCAAATCCTTTAAAGTATTCAAATACTTTGTAATTAAATACTTTTCTGGAAGCAGTATGTGTATTTGTAACTCAAATACTTTCACAAATATTTAGTATTCGAATACTTCGCAAAGTATTTGAATACTTAACCTTCCTTTTTTACAAAAAATCGACTACACCAAAATTTCTCGGGAAAACACTTTTTCTTATTAATTTTTGTGCGTAGAATCCAAAACAATTCGTACTTTTTCGATCAGACTTCTCAATCAAAAGTTATAGACTAGAAACCAATTTCGAATGAAAATTCAAAGGGCTGTAACTTTTGAACTAGTAGCCCAATCTTGGAACTGTTTGAAATTATGGATTCTACAGGCCACATTCTATAAGAAATTTTATTTTTAAATTTTTAATATATTTGAGTGACAAGTATTTGAATACTTTTTACTGTATTCGAATACTTTTGAAATACTTTTCAAAGTATTCGAATACCTTTGATAGTATTAGAATACTTTTGAATACTTTTTTTCGAATACATTCTAAAGTATTTGAATACTTATTTTTTAAAGTATTTGAATACTTTTCAATGTATATGTATCAAGTATTCGCTTGTGCTGGACGTAAGAGTATTTAGTATTCAAATACCTTTGATTTGTGTAAAGTATTTACAATATAGTATTCAAATACTTTTTTAAGTATTCTGCCCAGCTCTGATGAATAGTCTTAAGCAGGGTCTTAAGTAAACAATTCTAAAGGCACTATGTTTTCAGTGCGGGAATTTTTTAACATTCAGCTCGTATTCGGAAACTTTCAGACAGACGAAATTCACCCAGCAGTGTTCCTGAAATGTTTTGTTAATACCCCAACTGGCATAATATGTTCATACAGTATATTGTAAACACTCTCCGGGAATGGAGAACAGGCACGGAAAAAGAATCATAACCCAGAGTTCTCGTCCTTTTATTCCTATAAGCTGCAACTCGTTATAACTTTAAAATTGTTTCGAGTTGTATTGGAAAATTCCAATCCCAAAGGAGTGGGTAGAGATATTCATTCCTATCCACTTCTAATTACCACAAATTATAAAAAGTACGCGTGGGCAACGTGACGTCTATGAATTACAAACTAATCGATTTTTCGAGTTTTTCACTGTTTGCACTTTCTTGCATTGTATCGCAACAGAAGTTCCACCTGAATGAATTCAAAAGTAGTTCCTTCTAGCAAGCGCGGAAAATAATTATTGCTGAATTAATAATAGCGCACTTTCCGGATGATTAGAACGATACACGTTAACTTTATGACAAATTAATAAAGTGCGTGTTTCTAATTACTTCCTTGAGAAATATACCAAGGTTAAACTAAAATATAATTTTAATGTTTATGCTCGTACATTAAATTGATTTTCGCTTTTTCATTTTCAGATTCGAGAAAACTGTTTGGTGGATACAGAATAACTCCGCGACTTTGTAAGCCTACAAGAAAGATCGCGACAGATTCAGGAGGCCCGACTATTTGTATGTTCAATCACGAATGCACACATAGGAATGGCCAAGTTGTCGGTGCGTGTATGGATGGGTTTCTATTCGGCGCTTGTTGTCAGCTACCTATGGGTGTCATGGGTGAACTTGTTGAAAGTGATCTTAATCCAGTGAGACCACCGGATAATAATTTCGTGTACAGTCCCACCACTAGGCGAACAGTTACCACCACCAGTAATCCTATCGACGAAGGGGCATACTTAATTAACGAGGGGTTGTTACCTACAGCTCAAGAAAACGTGGTGGTACAAGTTAGTGGAGATTATGGACACTTCAGCACACCTGGCCTAACGCACTCATCTACAGCTGAGACGTACCTATTGCAATCAGAAAATAACAATATTGATCCGGATGAATTTAAACGGCCAATTAAAATATCGTCCGTATCAGACAACAAAAGAACAACTACACGAAATGAAGCAACAACGCCGGGTTACCGACCAACGTCTTCGTCACCTTACATACACATTTCAATTTCAAATGCGCCTGATTACTATACACCTAAACCAGCTACAAATAAAATTCCTAAACCTGACCATGACCACTTTGTTTTGGTGCCTACAATAAACCAACCTCCAAAGCCCAATAAAACTCAAGAATTTGATTCCATCGTTAACATAATACAAATGTTAAATGATAGTAATAGTTCTACTGAGTCCTACGCAAATTCCTACGAGTACACACCTGCTAGTAGCAGAAAACCTCCTTCCACCTCGTACGTGTTCAGCTTAACGCCATCTAGACGCCCCGTCATTCAAACCACTTCTCCAATAACTACAATAATTGCCACTAAAAAACCGCCATCTACGTCATACGTCTTCAGTTCTACTCCGCTTCCTCACAGACCTGGCTCAAAACCCACAACCAGCAAAACTAAATCACCTAAACCCTCTTCAAAACCCACCAAAAAAGTGTCCAATCGGCCGTCTCAATCTACTGCATCTAGCCGACCCTCTCATTCTACATTTGCCAGTTCTCCAAGCGCCTACGTTACGACTAAGAAACCATTGTCAACTTCTTACGTTTATAGCTCAACAATTTCGAAACGTCCTACGACAACGGCCCCACACACGCCCACCTACGAAATAACGGATTTCACCTCGGCCTATCCCTCAACGCCCAGTAGCAACTACGCCAGCTCCCCTCCGACAATCATAATTTTAGGCCCGTCCACAAACACCCCGCTGTCATCCCCTTACGTTGTCACCGAAGTTCCAACGAAGAAGAAACCAGTAACGCAAGTTACAATCAACAATCACGTAACGCATAACTCGTACGGCACGTCGGAGGGGGCGAACCCCACAATTTTAATTACCCCAAAACCGAATCTCTCCACCATCAAACCGTACAGCCCCACAACCGAATTTTACACCCCTCAAATCGAAGTCGAAACCTCCGTCAACGACCTCATCAATTTCCCTCCGGTACGCAACCCAAATTTGAACATATCCGCCTCGATCTACGAGGACGGATTTACGACGCCCCAGTTTTTGGAGGACGACGCCTTGAACATCAAGATGGATAACTTCGTGAACAAAATCGTGCAGAGTCTCCAGGAACCGTTTCAGGGCTTGAAAGACGTGGTGTACAATAAGAATACGACGGTGTTCACGGAGGTAACGAAGAAACCGACGAAAAAACCGAGCTCTGGCACCAATTCGAAGCCGACGACGACGACGGTGAAGAAGCCGTCGACTAAGAGACCGGCGGGCGGGTCTACGTCGAAAAAGCCGTCCGTTTCTACTAAGAAAACTGGACCACCTAAAAAGGTGACGACGACAACACCGGCTTCGTTTGAAACTGAATTTCCAGCAACGTCCAGCGACGATTATCAGCGCTGTAAGTATGCTTTAGTTTATGTTCTTCCACTAACAATCAACCCTTTGACGTAGGCGTCGAGTCGTCGACTTGAGTAATACAATTCATTATAGCATACGCTCATGTGAATAAAATACATATAGATGAGCGGCTGTGGCTCAGAGGGTCTGAGCTTTGGTCCAAACCACCAACCTATACATAATGTATATTCAGGTGCAATTAACTGTTTTAGTAATTTCATCGGGGTAGAAATGTAGTTTTACCTAGAGTTTTACACTTCTGTGTTATTTCCTTCATGCTGCACCACCACCTCTTTTTAACTTAACATTTTGTGCAGAGCTTTGGGGCTTTTAGGAAATTTTTATTTTAAGGTCAACTTTCCGACTTGGCTTTGAAGCCGGAGTGCCGCATACTAAATCTGGAAGTTGGAAATTTCTAGTTCGAAAAGAAACTCAATTTTCAATGCATTTAACGTGTAAATTTTGTATAAATGGAAAAATGTTTATTATTACCGTTTTGGTAACTAGACTTAAGATCACGCAAAGCTCAAATTCTTAGGCGCTTACGTAGAAAATTAATCATATTTCACTGATCACTGTCATTGTGGATTTTCTGTTTAAACATGTCTTGGGGAAGTTGACCATTTTTTTGTATTTACTCTTCGAACACTTCTAGGAACGATTCGCAGTTATTATGATGTCTAGGTTCTTCCTATTCTTCTGATTCTCTGGTTTCTTGAAACTGTTCGTATTCTTTCGGTTCTTTGGACACTTTAAAAATCTATCATATCTTTACATTCTTCTCATTCCTAAGATTCATCAATCTCTTTGATTCCTCTGGTTGCTTAGATCTTTTTATAATTCCTCAGATGTTTAGGATCAATTTCATTCTTTGGTTTTTCCCATTTTCCAGTTTTTTCAGCTTTTTCAGATTCTTAAGATCCTTCGAATTCCGATTCTTTTTGTTAGTTGTCTGCCAGCTGGCAGGTTCTTCGGTGACAATCAATTTCCTTTTTCTTCTTCTTTGCTTCCATCCACCTTCCGTCTCCACCGATCATTCCATTAGCGCTCAACACGTGCTCCACCCAGTTCCTCTTTATCTTTCTAATATTGCTTAACAGTTGTATTTCTCCTCATTTCTTAATTTTAAATCCATCTCACTGTGAAGCACCACTCTCTTTCTCATAAACGTTTTCTTTGCCATTCCAGTTTTTATCATTGTCTTTTTTTCACTCAACCAATCGTTTGATATTACTGTGCCTAAGTGTTTACTTGTTTTTACTCGTTCCAATTTCTCTACCCATCCATTACTTCTGCTCCAACATTCTTTATCTTCCACTTCTTGTTAATTTTCAATTCATACGTGTCTTCCATTTCTTCCAGTTGTTTCAACATTCCATTCAATTTTCTACAAATATAATCATATTGTCAACAAACCTGACTGGCATTACATTTGTGCCACCTATTTTTACTCCCTTATTCCTTTCCCAGCACTTCCTTACCATATCCTCGATATAGATATTGAATAAAGTTGCTGATAGACAACATCCCTGCCTAGCTCCTCTTCCTATTCAATGTCACCTCCTGCTTTGTTTACAAGTTACTGATCAATCTTTTTTCTCTACAATCCGCATCCTTTGCCCTTTTAACAGTTTTTTGGATTTCACACAATCGAATGTCTTTTCCAGATCTACTAGGGACAGATTTACATTCTTCTTCGTTCTACATATATATTTCTCAAATTGTTTTTACTACTGATATACACCCCGTTATCCTCCTCCATTATCCTCCTCAAACTCTGATAGGAGAGAATAACATCCCCAACAAAATCTTACGAGCATGATCTATAACACTGATGGTTCTTTGTTCCTCGCATTTCTTTGTTCCCTTCTATCTCCTTGCATTTATTTAGCAGTTAGTTTCTCTTCTTAATTAAATATTCAGTCTTCGTATTTCTTTTTTCCCTCTGCCGTATTTTATCGCTTATACATCCTCCTTCCTTCCATCTTTTCAATAATTTCAAATGTTATCCATAGTTTCTTTGATCTTTTTCCTCCCCCATACCCCACCTCGTTCTCCGCTACTTTGATTGTCACATTCTTCATGGTCTTCCGTTTGTCTTCTGTAGTTTCATGACTCTTCCAATTGCCCTCTTTATTTTTTTTATCCATCCGCCTGAATTTTATTTCGAACTTTACCAAAAAAAGAAGATGGTCATTAGAAATATCTGCCCTTGGCAATCCACACGAATTTTTTAACCCATTTCTGTATCTCTCTTTAATTATGGTTAAATCAATCTGCTTTCTAAATCTGTCTCCAGGAGATTTCCAAGTGTAAAGGTTCCTTTTATGTTTGAATCAAATGCTGGCTATAACCAATCTTCCTTTCCTTGCAGAATTCTATTAGACGTACACCCCTTTCATTCATTGTTTACAGTCCATATACTCCAAGGACTCAGTTCACTCTACTTTCTCCAAAACAAGCATTCCAGTCCCCATCACTATTTTGCAACAACGTCTTTTTGTTATACAAATTCTTTCAAGATTTTCCTCTTCTTCAATTATAATCCCATTTTTCAGGTTCTTTGATCCTATCAGAGCATTCAGAAACGTTTTTATGACTTTTCAATTTTTTGAGATCCTTTTATTTTTAGGTTTGTATGATTTTTTTTATTTTTACCATTTAATCCTCCAGATTTATCAAATTCTTCAGATCTAGTACGTTCGTTGGATTCTTAATGTTCTTCGCACCTTTTTGATTTTTTAAATGGTGAACATTCTTATGATTCTATGGATGTCTCCCTTTGTTTGAATTCTTCAGGTACTTAGGTACATAAGATTCTGAAGATCCTTGGTACTTCAGGTTGAAATATTACAATTCTGGAAATTCTCCAGATGCCTCAGATTCTTAAGTTTTCTTCGATTCTTCGAATTCTTTAAATTCAGTTCCCTCAAAACTGTCCAGATTTTTTAAATTCTTCGCTTTCGAGTACTTCGAATGTTTGTTTAATAGGATTTTTCTGATCTTTGAGATTCGAAACTAGTTTTGGTACATTCAGATACATTAAACTTTGAAGCAGTTTGGGCACTTATGATCGCTAATAGACACAAGTAGAAACAGCAAGGTATCATTTCATGATTTATTACATTTTTCTCTCACAGATTTTCTCCCACAAAATTTTAAAATACTCGCACTTACCCAAGTCTGTTAATATTAGCTTTCTGTGAGAGACCTCAGAATTTGTAAAAATGAAGAACGGCATTTCTCGAGTAACACGAATTAAACAAAAACATAATATTACTAATAGTCTTGTAGGCAGATAACTATAGTTTTTGGTACCAAAAAAAATGTTGTACGGTTTAACATTGTGTCTTCGTGCAGTTAGAGTGATTGCATCAAAAATTGGGCAAAGTATTAAAATAAGCTCCTATCGGTAACTCGCAAATTTACGCTAATTTATGAAAATTAGTTGCAAATTAAAAACTAACAGTCGTTACAAACCATGTTACCCGTAGTAATGAATGTAATAAATTTTATTGTTCCCATCAAAATAAACATTTACAAATCAATTTATATACCGTTAAAGGCAATTATTCACAACATGTATGAAGATTTTCACCAATTTAAATTCTTTAGCTATGCTGCATTTGATATTGTTCAAAGTCAAATATTGTTTTCGGGGCTATAACGGCATTTTGGCAAAATTAATAATGTAGTATATTCCGAATAATGCAAATCACGTTATGTTTGTTAAACATTAAGCAGATCTAACTTTGTTGTTACATGTTAATTAACACTGCGGATCTCGCCATCTGTTGTTGACATATTCGCTGGCATTTGTATATGGGAAGTCACTTGTAGTGCGTTTGCTTGCAGCTAATTTTCACATTTGACTCTCGTTTGACTTTAGATGTAGGTACGTTATTCAAACGACTTTATTAATAAAGTCCATGTATTTATCGTTAAGTCATACATTACCCCTTTAATAAAATCCCTCTAGAGAATTTGCGAAATCCTAGTATCGTGAGTGTTCCTAAGCTGTACACATTTTCTAACGCTAAATTTAAACTTTGAGTTCTCTAAGTTTATATATGTGGACAATCCAACGCCATTTTAGTATATTATCCCCAACACCTGCATAGTGGAAAGCTTATCACATAATTGATTTCATCAAAATCGTTGGTGAGGTCTCTTAATAAAATGAGCAACCCTTAATTGCAACTACGAAATTATTAAAACTTTATAGTTATGCAAACTTGAGGTCACAAGATCTTGAAGGGCAACAAAATAAGAAATTAACATTTTCTAGTTTATACTAACTCGTTGAAGGAAGCGCGAAAGCACTTTTATTCCCGAAGGGCAAAACTTATTTATGCATTGTACGAGTGTGTTGAAATTATACAGCGTTAATTAATTCTATTGATTTGCTGTATGTACTTTAACTGAATTACATAAACTTGAATACATGGCTATTTAAGTTTCCAGAATTTCTGTCAAGTTGTTCCCTAGAGTATATTCAAACTTAAAAAAGAAGTGATTACGCGACTGTATACGTTAGAGCAAATTGGAAATGAAAGTTTCAAATGTGACAACCCACACAAATTATATTAAGCGAAAGAAAGAAAAAAGGATTCGAAAGCTCCAGTCCGAAATGGGAAAAGGGATTACTTTTAACGTTTGGAGGATTAATCGGACACGAAGTTCTGTTATTAATACTCACTTTCGTGCTGAAAGCTTTACGAGTTGATCTAATTGAAGATCTCTACCTATTTCCCAACCTAAGCCTACTTCCTGTTAACAAACGAATACTTAATTGTTACGCATTCGATATTAACTAGCCTACGCTTCCACTAAGAATAAACACCCCGACAAAGGCTTTTAGAAATCCCACTCCGAAAGCCCTTGCAAGCACGAATGTACTACATCTTCCACTTTTTGGTTTCGGTCGTTCGCTTTTTGAATCCAGTAGAGCCATAGCCCTACAGTAACGAAAGGAAACTCGGAGAAAAACTGGAAGAAGTGCCCAAAAGGAGAACTTTTTTCGGAAATTTCTCCCTCATTAAGAGCTTTTAATCGTGACTTCTGTTCATTTCCATTTGATTGTCTTCTATACTTTTTAAAATCTTTCGTTCCTTCTGCTCCTCCGCTTTCTTCTACTTTAGATTCTGCGAAGTGTTCAATTTTACAATTTCTTCGCCTTCGGGTTCCTTTTGTTTGTTCAGGTTTCAGAATCCTTTAATGCTACACTGTTAACCGATTCTTCGGATTTCTTAGTTTCCTTTGTTCCAATTCTTTAGACATTAAGAATTCTTTAGTTTCTTCCAGTGCCTTGGACCATTGGATAGTTTTCTAGTTTATTATTGTTTGTTCGATCTCTTTTTTCGGAGTTTTTTGTTTCTTTGCATTTCTTTAAATCTGTCAACTCCTAAAATTGTTCCGATTCTTCAATTTATTCATACACTCTCGGATTGTTGCATTTTTAAGATTGTTCTGATTAGGCCTTTTTAGTTGCTTAATACTCTGTGGACTTATTCGAACTTTTCTAATCGAAAAATCTCTTCAGTTTCTTCGGATTTTTTCCCCTGTTTTCGAACCTATCGATTCTTCGCTTTACTCAAGGTTGATTCTCCGGTTTTATTAAAATGTCCAAATTCTTCCCTTTCCTCGAGATCCATCGATTTTAAAAAATCTTCTTCTTCTTCACATTTTTTAGATCCATTATATCCTTTAGATGATTTGGCTTTTCAGATCTTTCAGACTCGGTATTTTTTTAATTCTTCCAACACTTCTTCTACATTTTCAGCTTATATGAATGTATCTTATCATTCAATCTGAATCTTCTTTCTTTCCTTGGACTTTTAAAACTCAAATTCTTCAATTTTTTAGATCCACTCTCGGATCCACTACATTCTTTGGATCCCGCCAGTTCTTCAAATTCATCAAACCCATACCCATACTTTAACGTTTCCAGATTCTTCGCAGCCCGAGTGTATCGGATTTTTTTTCATTAGATCCTTTCTTCGAATTTTTCCAAAATCGCGCTGTCGATGCATCAGATTCGTCGGATTCTTTAGTGCACTCAGCCCTCAGGTTCTTTGGGTTTTCAGATTCTTCCGTTTCTTCGAACGCTTATATCCAATATACTTTTAAGGCTTCTCATTCAGATTCTATAGGCCTATGAGACTCTTCCGGTTTTTCGAGATCTTCAGGCCCCCTTCATTTCCATCACAGTTGACAAATTTATTCTTTGAATTTCCACTTAGAAAATTATTTATTTGGAAAACCAATTCAACCCGTTAGATTTGGACACTGTGAAATTTCTATGATATGCAATGTCTAAAATGTTCCAAAATTTCGAAAAAAATAAATCAATATTTACAGCTACCGTTACCCCCTTAAGATTCTTTACGATTTTAAGACTTCTTTCTACTATTAGTTTTCAGACCGGTAGGCCGCATCCTTCTGCGCACAAAGAAGGACACGTGACACACAAAAAACTTGGTCTTCTTAATTCATTTCCCCCCAACAGACTCTAGAGACGTTGATTGTGATATCTGGCAGAAGGCAAAGATACGCCCCCTATGACGGACTGCTGCCCGTTTAACGTGGCCGATAACTTCAATGAAACTGCTATTCTCAGCACGTACTGGCTTCTCTTTGACGAAATTGTTTAACAATGGAACAAGTTACGTACGTAGACAAACTTCAAAACAACAAAAACAGCAACTTGATTAATTATTACATGACCCGAATTCACTTCAAATGCCTACACCTAAACTTCATATGTCCAAACCAACATTGTTTACACAGGGATATGTATGAAATTTTTGAAACACTGCGCGCGCATGCGCATAGGTAAATTTTTTGTTTCTGGACCGATCTTACTTACTCAAAAGCTGCTTTCGCGCACTTGAAAAATAAAAAGTAAATTTCTTATTTATATATAATATAACTATTAACTATATACAAATTCATTCCAACTCATACTTTCTTTTTGTTTTCTTTTTTTATGTTTTAGGGTGTTATTTACTTTAAAACTGCGTGTGTACTTTAAGTTTGAGCTTAACTCTAGGTATGACTACTAATTATTTCTTTATGATTTTGTCCGATTTTTGGAATTTTTTTTCTGTTGGGACTATAAATATATTATTATTACTCAAACGAAAGCTGACGACACGGGACGGTAGATTCTCCAACTCAAACGAAAACTGGCGGAACGAGGCGGTAGACTCGGGCACCACCAGGGGAATATGGGATTGCCCCTGGACAAGAATTCGCAACGGTTGTGCAACAGTTGCCACAGAAAACCCGCCAGCGAAACGGTCTCCAGAGATCTTGCGCTCAGCGGCAGTTGGCTTCTAGCGAATGAACAGTAACAAATGTTTAAGCGGAACGGAAGGACAAATTAATTAACAGTATCTACCGAGAAACAAAATGCAGGAAAACTGAACACAACCCCCCTTATAATTACCTGAAGAGTAGTAGCAAACGCTAACCTTTAAATTTAATAGAACGATGATAAATAAGATCTCGCGAGTATAGTGAAAATTACCTTCCCGGTTCTACTCGTATTTAGTTATTTCGATCCAAAAATTAAAACTTCTTTATGTAATTGTGCCTTATACACTATACTTACTTATTTTGCCAAAATAATATGTATTTCTAAAATCGGTCATATAATTAACACCTGCTGTTAATTAGAATCCCGGGTCAAGCGGGCGAGGTACTTTGGGTGATAGCTGTGTAGCTCCGCGTGGCCTTGCAGTCGTAATGCTCGTTTTTTAACATGGGAAACTAAAACCGGTTGCTACAGGAATTAACGGAACTGAATATCTCTAGGGGAACAAAGAGAAAAATGATATATACAGCAGCTAGTTTTTTTTCTTATCGGCGGCTAAAACGGCAATTAATCTTACCTTCTCCTAGGTACCGAGTGTTCATTAAAGCTGGTAGAATCAAATGTACGGCATGCAAAGTGAGTGATTCGTACTTCTTATAAAAGCAAATTAAACATCCATGTCAAAAATTGCTACATCGATTAAGTACTTCGCTCAATCAATTTTCTTTCTTAGGTCCCTTTTTACTGAGAAAGTTGATTGGAAGCAAAAAATAGTTTTGCTAGAAATGTCGTCAATTCTAGTGTTTTTGGGAAACGTCTAAATTTATTTATTTTTATTTGACCTCTACGAACAGTTGTATTTTCAGAACTCACTCCCACTCAATATGTAAGTACATGAGCAAAGCAGCATGTACCGAACCTACACAACATTCTGAAAATCATTACATATAACTTCATTGTATTAACCAGACAATGTTTTGTTCTCGTGCACTGGGGACATTTGCGCAAAAACAATTTGGGTGGGATCAGATGGGAAATATCGTTCATAATGAAATTCAAAGGCTTATAACCACGTACACGTTGCTACAACAGTATGGCTTTAGTTTACAAACGCAGAGATTACGGACATTATTTGCAACGGCTTACCCTCAAAATTAATTTGTCTAGTAATACCCGACGTAACTGTAATTGCGCGGCCTGATGTATGCAAGCAATTTGGTACGTTCAAGATGGGATCTTATTAGTGTAAATTTGCTAAACTAAGAAAGTTCGCATACGAAAGTCACTCATCTTCCTTAGTATTAAACTAATTTAAAGGCGACAAAGGCAAGGAAGCAAAATGAGAAATTATTGTTGTTTTGCACTACTCTCAAATATTAAAACCCGTTAACGTTGCTCAACTGGGATTACAGATTTTAATTAATCTATAATTTGATTTCAGATTGTGGTATAAGGCCTTTATTAAAAACGGCGAGGATCGTCGGCGGAAAGGGAGCGGCCTTTGGCGAATTTCCGTGGCAAGTTCTCGTCCGCGAGTCTACATGGTTGGGGTTGTTTACGAAGAATAAGTGCGGCGGTGTTTTAATTAGTAATCGATTTGTAATGACCGCCGCGCATTGTCAACCCGGTTTCTTGGCCTCGCTGGTTGCCGTTTTTGGTGAACACGACATTTCCGGTGAACGTGAAAGTAAAAGATCGTTAAGTAGAAACGTGAAGAGAGTTATTGTGCATCGGAATTATGATCCGGTTACATTTGAAAACGATCTGGCACTCCTTGAACTTGAACATCCTGTACTATTCGATGAGCATATAGGTAAGTGAAGCGATTTTGATCGTTTATGTTATTTCGTTGTATTTCGTAGAAAGTTTCTTCGATTAAATGCGTTTCCTATTAAATTGAATTATAACTACTTTCAAAACGATCAGTTCCGCATTACCTACATCGACGGTTGGCATTTACCATGCTGAATTAGACTAAGCCCATAATAACTTTTAAGCATGAACATATAATCCCTTAAATCTCGAAAATTCGATTTTTTTCGTCTATTCCTGCTTTCGTATCAATGAAGATTCGCCAATTTTTTAAGAAGTATCAGAATATCATATAGCAGAAATATTAATCTTTCATTAAAAAACTGAGAATAGGTTCCATCCCTGAAGTCAAGAGGTCAAAAGCTCTCCCTTAGAATTCAGATGCTATGGGAATCACTGCTTTCCCTCGCTATACTTTTTTCGTCCATCTCGATCGTTTCACTCTCCGTCTCTCGTCCGTTCTCTTGCCTTCGAGGGGTCTCTCTTTTTTTTCTGTCATTTTCTTTGTACATCTGCTAACTTTGGCTTTTCTTACATACATGCCGGAAGCACTTTATTCTTTTCTCTTGTTTTTAGTGTTGCCTGTTGCCTCTTCGTTCCTTTTCATTCTCTGATCTTCACTATTTTTTATTAAATACCAAATTTTTTGGCCCGTATGTCATAAGGTTTCACACTACTGTTTTAGTTGTTTCATGTGTCTAGCTCATCAGATGGGGTGTAGGTAATTTTCTAAATTGATGTTCTTGTTTTCCCCAGTCTTTGATCAAATTCATCCTCCGTTGCCGTTTTTTTTTCGTTACCATGAGCCCTAGATATTCGTATTGGCCCTTTTCTCTCAATATTGTCAATCTGCAGCTCTATCGGCTCGTCCACTGTTCATAGGTATTTTGTTTTTGCTAATTTAGCTTCCTCATCATGTAATTAGATATGCAATGTTCACTTCTAGTTTTTCTCATAAGTTTCTCTCAAGTTTCCGGAACGCTGTCTTTTCTGGTGTACCCTATTTTAAAAGTTACGAGTAACCCACAATTTTATTAATGCAACTGTTTGGGGTTAACCAGTTTGACCAAAAAGTTGGTTAGATTATCACAAGTAGAAGAAAGCTTCACTATGTAAAAATTTGCACTTTAATGTATCTCATTGAATTTATTCTGATGAGTTACAGAGAATAATTTTACCACTACGAACAACCAGATTGCAATCCCCCCTTCCGGTTCACGGCAGGAATCATTTACACAGCAGTTTTAACAAAGTTTCTTTGTGATAACGCGCCTACTTAAATTGTTCTTGACAAAATACACCGGTTTCTTCTCTTCCTACGTAAACATTTCTTGCGAGACGTTAACTGTGTATTACTTCCTATTAATTTTCATCATAATCCGTATTTTTTCTGTGTGTATAAAACTTACTGGTTGCAATAAGCCCTTGAAACTTTTTTCTTTTTTAATGTTAACTACCGGAACTCGCGCTGTTATATTTTACGTTCCAAACAAAAAACACTGGTCATGACGGTTGTTCAAAAATCGAATCTGGTTCAAACATTTTTTCCAAATTCTGCGATCAAAACCCGAATTTTCAGACTGCGCATCCACTACCCTAGCAGTAGAAAAACCTAATGAATCCCAAAATCTTCCACGAAACTTATTTCCATTGTAGTTTTACTAAGAACTGCCCCTTTTTAATATCACGTGTAATAACTACGTCCGCCATGTATTTTAATCGTGCCAATTGGATTCGTTATATTCATGAAAGCAGAGAAAAAAGAGGTGGGGACAACTATCTCAAATCTTGCTGACTTATCTCCTCTTGATCAAGAGAGTGACCCAATGCTAATTAAAAAGATGAAATATGATATAAATTCCAGACATCTCGGATCGAGACGCTTTCAAAACCCATTAATTCCATAGAAATTAACGGAAGCAAAACGCACCATATTTGCACCACGGTTGACAAATTTATTCTTTGAATTTCCACCAAAAATCATTTATTTGGAAAATCAATTCAACTTACTAAATTTCGATACCTACTGTGTAAAATTTTTGTGATATTCAGTGCCCATATTATTTAGTTCTCTTTCATAAGACATGTTCCTCCCATAGTGTCGTAAATAATTCGAGACGTTGTTATAGAGTTTTCTTATTGCGGTGTTTGTGTGTACTGTGTTGTTCATTGGGGTGGATCGTGTTATTTATTATGCTCCCATTTTACTTTGTCACACCTCTAACCTTTATGGTGGTGTTTCGTTTTCCTTTACAACTTTACTTTAACTTTAATTTAATTTAATACAATTTTAATTTTTCTTGTTTTTGATGTCCATATATACCGGGTGATCCAAAATGACTGCGGACAGTTTGAATTTCCCGCAAAACTAAACAATGTTGGTAACATATCAAATGTCAGAATCTTTAAAATAAATGCATCAAAAGCCATCCCCTTTAAAGCCTAAAAAGACTACGTGATCCTTATAAAATATTTTCTCTTAATTTTAATTTTAATTTTATCCCTCTCTTGTTTTGGGCCCTCAACAGGCATGCGCCCAATTACAGAGTGACCCGCATGGCGCATAATGCTATTTAGAGGTGCCTGAGTTTGTAAAATGTTGCACTTGCAAAGACCTTTGAAAAGGGTGTTATTTTTTCTTGTTTGCATTTTGCTTGAGACTGAGACTTCTTAAATCTGTACCATATTACCCCCATCCGTCTTTCGATTCCTATCGAATTTCGGGAATTAATTTTCGTGTTTGTACATTTCGTTGTTCGTTTCTTTCTGTGAGTTAGATTGTCAAACCCTAACGCCAAAACAACCCCTTAAAGGACCTACTGTTAGTTCTTCGGCCCTGTCCATCATTGGCCAAGTCCAAAATATCCCAAAATTTCAATCAATTTAAGGAATTGTAAGGATCTGAAGAATTTGAAGAACGAAAAGAATCCAAAGAATGTCACGAGCCTTAAACATGTGATGAGTAGACAGATTCTTAGAAGTCAGTTAATTTTCCGAAATGATTCCTTTGTGTTATAAAACTCGATACCAGTTTTCGTTTTCGTCGATATTTTATTATGGGCTGGAGCTCAATCTTTTAAGGAACGTGCAACCGAATGGTAATTACACCATCCTGAAATCACGAAAGCGTGAACCTTTTAAAATTCAAAGAGAGATCCTCAAAGCTGAAACCTCGACTGAAACTAAATTTCTCCAATGCCACATTTCATTAAACCGTTCTGCGATATCGATCTCATTCCCAAAGCGCGTCGAGAATTAAAGCTCAATTTCGCATTGTTCACAAGTTATAAATAAATAACCATACTTTTGCTTTTAGTTCCTATCTGTCTACCTCGCGAAAGTGAAGACTTTACTGGGCGAATGGCTACGGTTACCGGCTGGGGTAGATTAAAATACGGCGGTGGAGTTCCGTCAATATTACAGGAAGTTCAAGTTCCCATAATGGAAAACCAGGTCTGCCAGGAAATGTTCCGGACGGCGGGCCATTCTAAAGTTATATTGGAGTCATTCCTGTGCGCTGGTTATGCAAACGGACAAAAAGATTCATGCGAGGTAAGTTACTTTTTTCTGTACTTACTTTTAAAGCGACCAGTTTAATTTCCTAACTTACACGAAAGATAGTAGATAATGTTCTTTGATTTCCCTCAGGGTTTTCAGAACTAAACCTTGTTAGAACTTCGTATTAACGTTCACCTTCTTTATATCTGATATCATTTCATTTTCTCTGTTTTAATGCGTAAGTTTCTGGTGTAATTTAAACCAAAATTAAATTGTTGTAAGTTTATTTCGTGTAAATGTAATTGCCGTAATTGATTTGATTTATTCACATGACGCAAAAAAAGGTTCAATTACTAGAAAACGTTGTGTTACGTTCAACGGTCTAACAATGTTCTCAATTTTTTATAGGGTGATTCCGGTGGTCCTCTTGTCCTACAACGAGTGGATGGTAGATACCAGCTAGCAGGAACAGTATCTCACGGTATTAAATGCGCAGCGCCTTACCTTCCAGGCGTTTACATGAGAACAGCTTACTACAAGCCATGGATTGAATCTGTGACCGGTATACATTGACCCAAACAGAAACTGTTAGTGCCTGTGTGATTAAAGACTCTCAATTTTTGTTATAAGTTATTTAATTTGTTGTAAATTATTGTTGTGTATGTACTTGTAAATTTTAATTTATTGTCTTATTGATATTTTGCTTATTTTAAATAAAGTTATTTTTTTGTTATATTCGGCTGGATGGACCAATAGTCAGAAATATCCACTGGTCTACAGTCTGGAAAATGAAAATATTAAGTTTGCTTTGGGGTTTATCAAGTAAGTACTTACCTAGAATGAAGTTTGAACATAATAAAGAAAACACTACTATATTCATTCATTTTACGGGAAATACTGCTCGCACACCCCATTCATTATACCTAGAATTTAATTAAAAAGATGCAATGTCACTCAGGGGTGAAGTTCACCAATAATTGAAATTCATTTTCCATATTCCATTCCTTTTACTGCGCACACAGTATTATTATAATAGAACGAACTTAATTTCCGTCTTTTAACCTATCACGCAAAGGTATTCTCACATTCACGTTAAATAGTGACTAATAGAGTTAAAGTTCTCTGTATTTCCCAATTTTCCGGACATGTGTCAGTAAGATCCTATCTCCCCATGTCTGATAGAAATGGATATGAAAATGCGTAGCAATTCGCTTTTGACGTGGTAAATTATGCATTATAATAGACCAGTGCTAACAAAGAAGTTTATTCGGTATTCACAAAGGGTACCATTAATTGAGGTCACCTTTTTTGTTTAATAAGTATTCTAAAAGAGGATTGGGACTTTTGCACAGGAGCTAATGCGAATTAAATTATAAGCGTGATGAAAATTTTGTCCATGGAGATTAAAAACTTGAAAGTTTTAGGCTAAGGGATGAAAATATTATCGGGAACATCTCATCTTAATCGATGTTCCCAACAAGTTCGAAATTGACCTTCTTGAACTTTTTTTAATTCACCCCTTTGTTTCCTATGCGCCCTGTATGGACAAAAAGATGAATAATTTGAGTCTCCCATTCTCCAATAAAGAGAGGAAATCTTCACGACGTTTTTTTTATGGTAGAGAGTAAAATATGCCGATTCTTTTTAATGCCACACGCCAAGATCTTAATATAGAATCAGTGGCTAAGGAAAAATCTATAATTGCTGTACGGATCCTCATTTGTCAAAAATTAGTTAATTATCGGATTGCATTCGAAATTCTGGCCCAAGGGACAGAGGTGCCTCGGCAAAACCTGTCTCTTTTCCTAGGTAAAACTGGTATATCAAATTCCGATCGTATGGGCGATGATAACCATGGATCGATGTAATATACAGTGCTATCCATTTAGAAGTAGACTAGGGATCAACTTTTAAATGACAAAAATCCTTCTGGAAGACGCCTAATTTTATGCAACCGAAATAACATGCGCACGCATTTTGCAGTCAATCGTAAATAGTATGCTTTTACGTTATGATGAAGAGATATTAAATTCGGCCACTATTTCCGTTAAGTTTCTCATGGGATTTTCTTCCACAAAAAGTAAAGCATTTCATATCCTCCGTTAAAATTGGGGGTTGTTTACGATGTCCTCGACGAATAAGTATCAGTCTTGTGATACTGCCTCAAAAGAGCTAAATGTCATCGAAATTTATTTCTACACATGTTCTAGTTAGCCCACTACAATTTATAGATACACATATTTTGGTTTGCATTCTTTTTTACTGTTTTAGAAAATCAGCGGAATTAAATTAAAAGAATTGTGAGCAAAAAGTCTCGTAAGCGCAGTGGCTGTTGACGAAACTGTGTTTAAAAAGTTGTGAAAAAGAGAAAAACTTTTTCTCTTGGCGTTCCGTATGCTATCCAACGTGTCTACGCTATCGATTGCCATTATATACTTCAATATAGACACATATAGCGACAACAAATCATTTGATTTCGGGCTAAAGTTTATTAATACATTATTAATACACACTCCCAGTACCATTAAACGGAGGGAAACTCAAATCGACGATAATAGTGCTCTAATTAAACACATTACGGACACACCGGAATGCTTTTGGTGAGGTCTGCACCTGCATTGTCAGTTGTATATCATGCGATGTGTGAATAAATCATCTCTAATATAAATCCATTTAATGCCTTCACCATCATTCAATTCCTGGATACGCTTTTAGTAACAAATTTCTGTGCTAAATCTGCCAAGTTTTATAAAATGTAGTTCACGCGTAGGTTTGTCACTAAAAAGCAATACTAAAGATCAACCATGCTTTCCATATCTTTCGCTTTTACATTCTGTTCAGAGATTTCATCCAACGATCAAACTTCTTATCGCAAACGACCAGATATAACCTTTTATAATACGAAAACTTGACGAGCTGCGTCTTAGTTAGAGCACATTATCTAAACTGCATAAACATTATAGCGAAAAATTACGCATCTAACAACATTTCTAAAACGAAAAACAAATACGGAAGTACAACTTCAAATAAAACGAGCTAACTTTGTGTTTGTTTCGTATTTAATAATCCCCCAGATTTACTGAATGAATTGAAATTATTTCTCCGTACGAAAAACAAATACGGAAATACAACTTCAAATAAAACGAGCTAACTTTGTGTTTATTTCGTAAATAATAATCCCCCAGATCTACTGAATGAATTGAAATTATTTCTCCATATATCTAAGTGAAGTGATTTATCCCAACGTACAAAACAAATCATGAGAAGGGCCGAAGACCAAAAGAACTTTTACTGAAACAAAATTGGGTATACAATAAGTCAGTTCCTAGACAATATTTTAGTCAACGGGAGTATTGGCGACAAAAATTGATGCTGTAGTATTTATCCAGCTTCCAAAGTGAAAATATTCGTACTGTACATACGCCTACAACTAACAAAAATTACACCATTAAAATAATAATAATAAATGTCTTTATTAAGCAATTGGACAGAATAAATACATTAGAATGTTATAATAACTAATTACCCAAAGGGGGATTACGGTCAAGAATGGAAACGTACTTGTTTGCTCTATACGACTCCAGCCATGGCAGCGTTGTATAATCAACCGAATATTCAGAAGATCGTATTTTCCCTATACGCTCGTAAATATGTGTGCAGCCATTGATTAGCATCCCTAGTAAGTTCTTTGTTCTCTGAAATAAAAAAGACGTCGCATCGTTAAACGTGGGACCTCAAGAGTTAATACGTAAATTGAGACAAGTTTCCAAGTCTCGGATTTTGTTTAGTTTTCTAACAGAAAAATTATTACTTGGAACTGTATAATTATCCTGGGGTAACCTGGACGCCCACGATCTAGGACGCTTTTCCGTACGAAATTGGACGGTTTTCCACGAGCGCGTCGTATATAAGCTGAAATTCAGTATAGATCGCTAAAATTGTAGTGGTGCTTTTACGTTATCCAGGACTACTTGAAATAGGAACGAAGCTTGTTGGAAGGGGTTTTCGGTAGACGTTTAGTTTTTGCTGAATTTTTGTTCGGTGAGTACCGTTTCTGATTTATGTCTCTGAGCTTTTCATACTCACGTTGCGGCAAGTTGGACTATAGTACAACTTGCAATTGGAGTTTGAGGTGCATCAGCTACAATGCATTTCAGTCAGGGGCATGCAATGCGTATTTTAATCGAAACAGCTTATAGCGAAATAAAATTTACATTTTGCGATTAAAGCTTCGTAGCGCTAAGGGTTGATCTTTAATCTTGATCTCAATTAGCAAAACTTTTAAACTTGACAAAGTCATTTGCAACTTTAAGTTTTATTCATGGACCCTTAAAACGCTGAGTCAATTTCCACTCTTGCTGGTTTGTCATAGTACATTCAACAAAACCTGCTTTCCCACGTTTTAGATAGAAAAAATAAATTTCGAAAGAACGCTCGCTCTTTTAAGTTAGTTGTCCAACAAGTATAAGTGCCGCGCTGGGATAATGTTCAAATTGGCCGCCACAAATATACAAATACATCACATTTTCACATTTGGAAGTGATTCCACTAGCACAATGTCTTTACGCAATTTTTCTTGGTTTTAATACCACGATTTTTGCAACAAACAGTTTATATCTTCCACTCTCGAAACAAAGTTCTCCGATTGTTTTGCTTCCCAAAAACGTCTCGCTTTCCTGCCCCACTCTGTATATACTTCTCAAATGATGTCGCTGAATATCTAACTAATATTTAATTTAATCGATCAGTTTGTGCTGAAGCTGGAGCGGTCTCTATTCGGTATACGCAGTTTAATATTTAATGTCTAATAAAGTATGGACGTGACGATATTGGGATTGGAAAGTTATTTTAGCAGCGAATCAAAGCAGAATACTAGATCAAATCAAGTTACTTAATTACAATTACGTATACAAATTGAATATCTACTAGTTAAATGTGTAGATAGCGTAGTTTGCTTAAAATTAGAGGTGCTTGCTTGGTACTACATGCATTTCAATTTGTTTTACACGAATTCTCACCCTAAAACAAATTTTTTTTCCCACCTTCCGACAAACAAATGTCAGAAGCTATGTATTATAATAAAACAAAACATTCAAAGAACATAATACAAACATATTATTGAAATTGAGTGAAATGAAGCAAGAACTCCTGAGAGGAAAAGATTAATTTCCAAAGTAACAATAATATATATTCAAAGATAATTCCTTTTCGTTCGTGTAAAATGAAATTTCACTGCTATCGTAGGATTTTAATGAGTTTACAAGCACGTCATGGGTGAATTATGACGTCATCGCTAAGTATGTTTACATAGCATCATGCAATCAATCGAAGAGAATACGTATATAGGCAGCCGTACAGACAGTGCTGCATTGTTGGTAGGATACCCATTATATTAAAGACTTCTATTGACAAATTACTAAAAAAATATTTCGGTAGTTATTGAAACAGGTCATCTATGTCGCAATATTTTACTAACAAGATGGACATTATTGTTTGGACATGTTTTCTGCGTACTAAAAAACGAGAACATAATTAAAATATATTACGCACACAACTAGGCGATGTCAGGGAAACCTTCTTCGGAACAAAAACCCTGATGTAACACACACAAATACACAGAGAGGCAACCGTAGAACCGCATGTCCATTTTCTAATGACATCTCATCAACAGCATACCGTTTTGAAGGTTTGTTTCTGAAATGTCTAGTCTCGAAACCAAAAGTATTACTACGAATCAACCATGCTGCATGAAATTTAAGGAAACATACCTAGGAACAGTCTCTAGCAACTCCTACTTTTAATGCATTATTTAGAAACTCAACATTTTTGTGATATAGGTAGCCATGACTGTAGTTGTGCTTTTAAATGCAGTATGTATACAATAAAGACCGTAATAAATTGGCATTTCTGCGACTTTAGTCATTTGCAATGGGCTATTGTCCTTTAATTACGTTATATTTCTATCTTTTCAATCGAGATATAGTATTACATTGGTAAACTCATCATGAGAGGCAGTAAACGTGTTGAGACAGCTTGTTTCGTGAGATGGGATTGATTAACGACCTTTAAAATTATCTAGGATTAGTAGAAAAAAAGGCACTAGCCAATAAACAATTATACATCGCCCTTTTGGAAGATAATTCGCCATTTATGGGCGTGGGAAGCGTGCTGAGTGAACGAGATTCATGGATACGCGATATTAAAACTTTGTACTGTATTTGTTGGCGTATTAAATAAGTCGCTGGATACATCGTCTCAAGTGGCGAAATTGTGACTATAGAAATTCAATAATAAACTCAGTTCAAACGACTTTGTTAGAAACGTAATATTATAACTGCAATTTGGTGCAAGTGCTTACGGAGTATTTTTCCTATTATACTTAGTATTTAATTAGTAAAACACGTCCAAATATAGACGTTGACGTATACCTATCGATATGAAGCGCAAATGACGACACCATGCAAAGTGCTGCATTGTGCTTCACACCAAAAACCGGCCACACTTACGGTTTAGGAGATATAAAGCCTCAAAATTAGAGGCTAGCCACAGCTATTTATTAATGAAGCACAAATGTCGTGATCTGGCAGAATCCTTAGTGCTTCGCCAGTATTCATTTGTGCTTCGCACAGGAACCCAGCCACACCTACGGTTCGGTAGATATATAGCTTCAGTCACAGACTGGAATTCTCCCATATGCAATGCTCTTTAAAAGGTAAAATCCCAAACTGAAAGGAAATACAGATTTTATTTAAGATTCAGTCTATCGCGCATTGATACTACAAAATCAGTACATAACTGAAAAAAACCAGTTATCTCTCTCTTATGAATGTTATAGTTTATTTATTTAAGATATTTTGTTAACACAAACAATTTGATCATTTATACGTACAAAAGCATAATACTTACAACAACAACCAATTTTATCCTATTACCGTTTAGTTATCGATTATTGTTTTTGTAGTGTGGTACTTATTGTTTGCTTTGGAATCAATGAAAGCATGTAATGGTTTTTCACTTACTTTTGTTCATTTCAATGTCTAGTTACTAAAATATTCAACATTGAAAGATTGAATCGCTAAAGTTTTTAATAAGGGGGTATATAAATTGTGGTTAAAATTTAATGTATTCGTCAATCGTTTTTAGTTAGGGTTTATTAAATTTGTAGCTGCCTTCTTGTTCTTCGATACAGATTCGTACGTATTTATTATTTATTTAGAAACATTGGAGCAATCGATATGGATAAAAATAAGCAAGTTAAAAGGCAAAGGCAAAGATTTTGATCTATTTTAACAGGATTTTACATTGAAAAGCAATAGCTCTTTGTAATACTTTGATCCCACTAAACCTTTATGTTACAAACACGGACTGGCTTTTCAAAGGAGTTTCCGGCATTGAAATTCTGTAAGTGTAATTTTTACTTGCGCTTTCTCTTTATGTGAGTAATGTAACGATCGATCCTTTCGCTTATCACTGTCATTGTTCGATGGCACAAGGGTTCGTGCAAAACGCGACGCCTTCAAACTGAAAATAAAGTGATGCTCTCAAATAAAATTCTTTCAATCGGTTTTTTTTCTGCTCTGCTGAATGGCGCTAATTTAAATTTTTCTGGATTTATCCGCACACTATTAACTATCGACTCGCAAACGCACAGTTTCCAATTGATTCAAAGAACACAATCGCGCCCAAAAGAAAACTGTCCAGAGCAGTCCACGGAAAAGGTGCCCCGGGGAATTCTGTCTAAGCAAGGATTTTATCCCCTTCTTAACGCATAGTGGAACAACAGGTCGAAGGACACTTTGGTCAGGATATACTAATAGTCACGTTTTAAAAGTTGCAGTTTTAAGATTTTAAAAGCAGTCTCTGTCTATTTAATAAATTTTTAAATCAAAAATGACTTTGAATTGAGGGATTTTTCATTCGTAAGGAGGCAATTCGACTCGAGCGAGTAGAGTAATCCGTAGGAATTAAATCGTGGTTTATTATCCTCACGCAATCGAAGAAGCATTTTTTATCTGTTATTAAAAATTAGTTCAAGGCGAATGGATTACTTTAAGCAATTCTTCCAGCTTCACTCCTTGAATTTAATACAAAATTGTTACAAAGGGTTGTATAAGAATCTAAAGTGTTATTTTTTTTAACATACCGGGTGAATATTCCAAAACCGAACATAGGCAATTAACATGGGAAAAGGTTCAAATCTTATATCCGATAAACATCACACAACATTTCAGACGCAAAATTAGAATATTCAAAAAGTATTATAGGAGGTTCGAGATGTCTGCACTACCTCACGTATGCGACGGCAGGGCACTCGCTCTACAATCTGTCGTGGCTCCGGAAAAATGCGCATTCAAAATCTCAAAATTGTAATCCAACCAAGGGAATGGTATTACTAAAATTGAATGCAAATATCAATCAATGAAACAAAATAATCTAAATCCTTTGTTTGGACCTGATCCTTATCAATAAATGTTCATGCAAATAATAATCACTCCTTCTGGAAAAATTAAAATTACTGCAAATTCCTGTGTCACCTTGTACCTATAATGAATAAAACGACATTTGATTCATATAGGGTTTTAAAGAAAGAAGAGGAACTTCAACTGGAAAAGTGATTTATCAGTTGTATCTCTTCAAGAATCAAGATGATGATATCACGTACTCCTTCAAACGGTTCGAGAAAAATTCGAGGCCAAATATAACACAGGGAACACCAAAATTACAGTAATACTCAACCAATAGTAACTTTATGCACAAACCATATCACAGCTGAAGATGGGTATTGTAACTGAAATTGGACATTATGTAGGACATTGTATTTAAAATAAAGAAATTATGGCCGTTTGTACATATCGCGCCGTGTATAAAAAGGTTTTGTAAACAAAAATGTGCAATAAAAAATTACAGTACAGCATTTGATGTGAATAAACCCAGAATAATATATGCTTCAATAACCGACAAATCTAGATCTCAATCTAAATTAACGCCATTCAGCCGGACAGAAAAAAGGATTGAAAGCATTTAATTGAGAGCATCATTTTGTTTTCAGTTTGAAAGCGTCACGTTTTGCACGAACTCCTGTTCCATTGAACAATAACGCTGAGAAGTGAAAGAATCGATCAAATTCCATTTCCCATATAAAGTAAACGCGTAAATAAAAATTAAACATACAGAATTTCAATGCCGAAAACTTACTCATTTGAAAAGCATGTCCATGTTAGTAACATGAAGTTCTAGTTGGATTAATGTATTACAAAGAGCTATTGCATTCCAAATGCCAAATCGTGCTAGAATACATCAACATCTTTGTCCAAAATACGCGAAATTCTTTTAACTCGCTTGCTTTTATGCATATCATCGATTGTTCCAGTCCCAGTTTCCACATAAATACGTACGAATAGGTCCGGTACACCATTTATAGGTGATTGATTATAATATGAAAAGAACATCGCCTTTATATTTCAAGTAGGTAAACTCGTTAGAAATATGTGTTTTCACGCCGAACGAATATAAAGTGTTCCTGCAAAATGAATGCCTTGAATATTTTATGCGAGCTATTAAATTCTTAATTAGGCCGTTATTGTAATTAATAATTAGGTACCAAAAGCAATTATTTATGATTTACTTAGATCATACCTATGTTTAAATTGAAATCTAAAATAGAAAATTAGACACTAACATAACAAATTCCGATGGAATAAACCACTTCGTTGCTTATTCGTAAAGAAATCCTCCAGATTTAAATTAAATTAAAACATTCGCACATACAGAATGTCCCGTTATTATCTTCGGTATTATTTTCGTCTAAATAACGTCCACTTGACGTTCGTAAAAAGTCTGTAAACATCTGCAACGAATCTCTAGGGAACCTTTGAGACTAAATATTCTTAAACATATTTCGGAATGATCTATAAAAAAAATTATCTGAAGAAAAATACAATTAAAACATAATAAAGTTTTGACCATAGCATAAAACAAGTTTTTCGCTAGAACAAGTTACATTAAAAAATGTCAGGTGATCCATATAAACAATGTCATTAAGACTGTGTATGTTTGTTTTTCAACATCTACGAAAGGTAACTTCAAAGGGATGAAAGTGTGTACTAAAGCAATTGTTTAATTTTTAGCTTGTACAATTGTGGGTATAGCTTAAATTAAGGACACCCTGTAGATCTTTGTGACAAACAATATTTCTTGCATAATGTGTATATGAATTATATGAAAGAACGTTAAAGAACAAAATAAAGGTTCAGTTTGAATGTTCTGTTTTCACTCGGAAACGTAATGAGCATTTTATCATCAATTTCCAAAAAGTAAATCTTGCAGAAATTCCAACTGTTATTATTTGATTTATGTTTATAGTTCACTAGTGTGCAAACGCAAATTACTTAGCAAACCTTTTACCTATTAGACCAATATTGACAGTAGTCATCCACACTTCAAAGCTTTCCGTTAAAATTTGAGGCAATTGCTTTCGTTGATTATACCCTAGAAGGGTCGGAATCGGTCGGAATCTCACTACGTATACCTAAATTTTGCTTGGGAGGAACATTCATCCCTCAATTTAATCCTAAGCATGTGCTACCTGTACCATCAGAATATAAAGTACGCTGTATTCTGTGCCTACTTCGTACCCATAATTTATTCAAGTCATTGACGCAAAGGGGAGTTCTGTGTTTCTAGTTATGTTAATGGCGTTAGAAATTTGTTATATTAGCCGCATACCACCTTAATTTGAATGTTGAACTATCATGACATGTCGCATGCTTTACGAAAAAAACGAATATTCGAGTAATTTATGCTTAAGATACCATCTCACAAACCTAATATTAGGACTCCTCTTTATATAGGCTAAATTAAACAATGAAAATAAGTCTTCCAGTTCTCGATTATTGGGTTAGTTGTGGAAATTTCAACATAAGTAATTAATTTCGCAACTACGCGATGGAAAAGTACACCATTTTGATTGAATTGTTTGTTCACGCAAGGCTGTAGTTAATTGAAGCGCCCCTAGGTACGCATACGTATTAATTAAGGTTTAATGACAAATTCATGTCGACGTTAATTTGGATAAGCCACGTTGCATATAGACTGGCTTTTTGGATTTCAATATTTCAATGCCTGCGGAACAGTATTGCTAAACACATTAATGCGATGTTTATTTTAACTGATCCATGAAGTACGGGAAGATAATAATTATGTAAATTTTAAGGGAATTTTAATGAAACAATTGTGCCTATGGAGTCGGTTCTTGTGCCCTCTTTTATGTTGGCTTTGAATAAAGTTCTTTGTTTAAGATTATTCTTATTTTTTGTGGATGTATGTGTATTTTATGTAGTTGTTAATTTAAAAAGAACAAAAGAAGCGAGGAATGTTCACTTTTTAATGGTTAAAATCGATCACCGCACGAAAAAGTAGAAAAAAGCCTTATTTTTTCACTAAACACTAATGGAAACTTGATGGTCAATAACAATAACGTTATCAAGGTCAATTACTTTCATTTTTAAAAATGAAAAAAGTTAAATTTTGCCATTTTAAATAATGAGGTTGCTACCCCCTTCTAGCACTTTCAAAAGAATCGCCATTTTGAAAGTATTTCACTTGGGGGAGTTATATTCATTATACTCGTATATTATATTCATTGGTCTGTCGACATCCACGTTAACTTTTACAGGGCCTTACCTATGCGCTGTGATACCGAACAGCACCTCGCACTACATAAGGAGTTTAAATAAAGGACGTTTACGAACTCCTTAGCCCTTTTCTAGGCTTGAAACCCGTCTGAATACTTTTCATACATAAGTAGATCTAGAAAGCACTAAGAGGGACTAAACTGAAATCATGAGAGGGCCCAAAAATGTATGAAAAGTTCCTAGATTGCTTTGGTGCGGATTTAAATAGCGCAAGTAAACACCTTTTAGAGTGCTCTTTGGGCACTTTTTTGAAATTTTGGGCCTTCATTATGCAGGGCGAACTTAACAAGTTCTAGAAAGAGTCTACGATTTCGTGGAATTTGAACTTACGTATACCCCATTAATAAATGGTTGCGGATTAAAATATAGATAAATCAAAGATAGGTAATTAAATTAACACATATGGCATAACCTAAAAAAAAGAATTATATGAAAATACGTTTATCAGAACCTCATTATCCATTCTTTGAATTCCACAAATTTTAACTTATCAATTCATTTTATATCCACATTAGAATGCAAAACAGTTTTGTACAATCTTAAATATTTCTGCCAAAACGTAAAACTGATCGTTCATCTCAAAAGAAGTTAAATTATACAACTTCGAGCAATACGTAAATTTTGAAGTTCGACATTTGGGCGTTGGCGAACGAGATTTTTGAAATGGCATCGTTTAAAGCTTTCCCTATGTGTCCATCTTCTAGTTAGACGGATTTATTAGGGTTTCACGAGAAACGAAAATGTAGATTGCCAGACCTTTTTCCCTTGCTGCGTTCATTATTCAGTTGACGTTGAACAAAATTGGAATAAGGGCCTAAGTAAATGCCGTAAGGGAATCATAAAAATGTTCGTAAGGTTTACGCCGTTAAAAGCTGCACGTTTCATTTCGGTTCCAGAGTAATAAATAAATACGTAGCTGGTAATGAAATATGTACATCAGAAATATCGAGTAGTTTACATTTGGTTTTTTTCCTTAAAGCATTCGTGCAATGTAGGTAATTTTATGAGTAACATTATATTAAGTTACTTATGCAGGGTGAGTTTTTTGTTGTTGCTTCCACTATAGGGATCTCGTAACCTGAAAGAGATACAAAGTCGGTTAAATGGGAAAAGCTTATGCTGATTAATTATTATATTCATAATTTCTTGTCGCTCTACAAATAGTGAAGTTATGGCCAGAAAAAGCTTTCTGCTGATACTAAAATCAATTTCTAGACAACACTTTCAACATGATTACTTCTCGGTGTCTGAAGGCAAACGCTACCTACTCTCTTCTTGTATGCCCTAAAGCATCCCCAGCAAAAGTAAACTGTTCTAGCAAAAATATGGCAAAAATAAGGGTTCTTTTACTCGCCGCATTTCCAACAGGGGTCTTTAAATTTTGTCTTATCACTAAATATATTTCTAAATAATTCACTTTATTTGTAATATTGTAAGATGCTCTTTGCAGCATACTATACATAATATAGGGAATATTAAGTAATATACGAATAATATCATGTATACCTTATAGTAAACTGTTCAAATAATATTATTACTTCAACAATAAATATTTAGGTACTTTTCTGTCATATTTTCACAATTAGCCTCGCCTCACCAAGTTTTGAAGTGTTTCCAAAGTTCACTTTGTTATTATTATGTGAAAAATAAACCTTATAGAGAAAGAAAAATAGCTGGGGAAATATGATTATGAAAGTTTTCTTTTACTCCATTTTATGCGAATGCATGGCTAACAAAGGATGACGTAAATCAGTTCAACAATTTTCTCTAGTAGACGGAAATTAATTAAATTATTTTCCGTTTCCGCAAAGTTTTACAAACGAGGATAAAACAATTAGTGCCGTAGAATAGCGAGACGTCAAAACAATTTATCGCCGCGTCCTTAATTTTTGTTGACTATTACCCCTTCGTTTAGTTGTTTATGGTTTACAAAGGCTTACAAATACAACCGTAAAGGGAATGAATGTATACCTACGGGAAATTGAAGCCTACTAAATAATGTGGAAGAAATAATAATATAGTAACTTGGTTTTTTTCGTTTGGAATTGAAGTGTATTAAAGAACATTATTACATTTCAAGTAATTTGGAAATTAATACGCATTTCGCGAATCCGATTTCCGTAAAAAATTGTACGGACATTTGTATGCTGAAATCGGTAAAGGTAAAAGAATTAAAATGGAGGTCGAATTAATTAAAATACCAATCTATTTGTGTAAAGAGTACCTACATTTATAAAGAAAGAAAGAATTTAGGATTGTAAAGTTAATTAGTGGTGTGTAAGGAACGGAACAAGAGAGGGGGGGGGGGGGGGGCCGCCAATCAGATTTGCTCTTAAGAAAAAATCTTGAAAAAGGTGCTCATTAATCCATAAAAAAATCAGGACTCAGGAAGATTTTACAAGAATTCGCGTTTGAGCCGCCGATACGACCAGTCCATTGCCCATAGAAAGATTTTGCATTCGTTTGGGCGAGCAAAGAGTGTTTAGCAAAAAAAATTTGTTCTCCGAGAGATGCTCGACTGAGATTAATCCGGGAGAATCCGGTCCTTTGATCACAGGAGCTTACAAAGAAAATTCGTTTTGGACAACGAGTTTGTTAACTGTGCATCCAGAATGACAAACTAATTGAGCCCGCCAGGATACTTTTCCAATTTCCAAGTATTAAGATCTTGTAACCGCAGATGCTTCTAGTAAAGACAAGTGTATCGCATGTTACAAAAATTAAATGTGCACATGAGCAAACTTATATTTTTTTGAAATTTTAAACTTCTACTAAACGTGAACATAATATCGCATATTTCAAAAATCAGATGCGCGCATGCGCAACCTGCGCAATGCTAAGTTTATTATTTACTTATTTTCTTTTGTAAACATAAATAGTACGTTGTATGACCTGTCGGGAAGTATTTAATTCATAGAAAATGCGCTAAAGTAAAACCTTTTTTCATTTTTTAACGCACCCTTAATTTATACATTTTTTTTTTAATTCCACTTCTCATCGCGATGTCCCATTTGTACATACATCTCGTCTGATCACCCAAGCCCAAAATTCTCCTTCTGTCAAATAAATTGTTTTTTATGAGACAGCCCGTAATGCTGACAAAATAGTATGCTCATTTCCAGCTTTTGAATAAAAAAAATTCTAACATAAACTTTTAATACAATAAATTAAACCCCCAGGAATAGTATCTAGTTACTCATTTTCCTGCTAGGTAGGTACATAGATTGATTTCGCTAGTGCACGTAGCTATTTATTCGTAGTAGAACAATATTTACTTAATTGTTCAGCTCGTTTATAAACTATACATACATATAACTAGAAACTATTCATATCATTCTACCCTAAGGAGGTTTCACAAATTAATTTTGCAGAAATGAGTCCCTATTGTAAATTCATCTTGTGTACCTATATATAAACTTCATTTGGTATTTGTCTAAAAGTGTCTACATTAACAAGCAGACAACTAAATTGTGGTAATAGTACTCAGGCACATCCATTAGCCATAATGGAAATATTTAAGAATGTGGTAACATTGCAAAGTTGAATTACACAACTAAATATTCTGTATTAAAATCACCGTTTTAGTTTCTTAATGATTATTTCTGTTCCAGAAATCACAATGAAAAGTGTTATCGTGATAATAGCAATCTCCGTATTGACACAACGGGCGCACGCATGGGGTGGATTGTTTAACAGGTTTTCGCCGGAAATGCTTGCAAATATGGGATACGGCGGTCACAGCGGATTTATACAGGTTTGTAACTTTCATTTACAACATTTCTTTATATTGTAAGACATTTATAATAATTTATAATATTTTGTATATTGTATATTGTATATTGAAACAAGCTAACTGTATACATATTACAAGCACTGTGCATGGAATAAATATTTAGTGAGGTCCGCACTCCAAAAGTTTGAGATTATAAGAGAAAGCTCATTTATTTATAGGTCAGAAATTAGTAGGTACATTAGAAGCCGTCATATAAAAGGTGGTAATCGTCAGTGTTTAGTGAGTAACTGAGATTTTCAATCGGAGCACGTCTTTTCTTCTGCACCCTGCACAACACAAAATGTTAAAGGGGTTTTAGATTCCTCGGCAAACAAACTCAGTTCTTGAATCTTGGAAGGTATGGCCCTAAAATAGAAGCGATTTAGGTACCTAACATTATACACATTCCAACTTGAATCATCGCAAACCTGTAATGTTACATAAAAATGGCACCTCATATACGACGGTTGTTTTGCAAGTGACAATGTTGACCTAGAATTAGGTGACCATGAATTAGGAAACTTAGGTGACGGATCGTCTACATTGGAATCTTGCTGACGGTAACACGAAACTTCTTTGAATTTTAAAATAATGCAAAATTTCCGCAACGCAGTCTTTTGTGGTGTATCCTTATATTTTAAAAGTTACCACCATTTTACCAATACAACGGTTAATGAATTTGACAAATAAATTGGAAACACTTGATTAGTTCATCACAAATAGAAGAATGGATTTATTGAATTTTTTCTAATGGATCAACTACGATGATTTTACGACTACGAACTTCTTTTTAACGATAACTACCGAAACTCACGTTGTTATAGTTTACGTTCCAAACATAGTCGTGAAGTTTGTCCAACAATTGAAACTGATTCAAAATTTGGTTTCCAAACGCGAATCTTTTTCAAATCCTACCAGAATCACGAGACACTATTCGCTCCAGTGCAATCAAGACGCGACAATTCTAATTTGCACACTACACATCGATTACCCTGGCAGTCAAAAACCGGAATGAATCCACAAAATCTCACCCAAAACTAATTCCCACTGATATCTTTATTATAAGTACATTTTCCATTTTCATAAAAAAATTTGAGAATGTCTGGGCGCACAACCCTACATGGGTCTACTGCGGGGGTTGTGTGCGGCTTGTATCCACCAAACACCTTCTCCTTTCCTTTTCCCAGATGCGGCGCGGGTATCGCTGTATTCTTGTGCCCCGCTCTGGTATACGGCCTAGTTTCGTTAGTGTGTTGTTTGGGTTTAATGCATCCCTTAGCTAGTGTATAAAGTCACTGTCTCTACTAAGTACTGTCCTTTTTTAATACCATGTGTAATAACTAAATCCGCCATATTTTTTAATTGTGCCAATTAGAATCGTTATATTCATGAAAGCATGTCTCTACTAAGTACTGTCCTTCTTTAATACCATATGTAATAACTAAATCCGCCATATTTTTTAATTGCGCCAATTAGAATAAAAGCACAGAACCAAGAGGTGGGACCAACTATAGAAATTTTGCTTGCTCATCTCGTCCTGATAAAAAGAGTGCCCAAATGCTGAGCTAGTAGTTAAAACCCAACAACACTAATTACGAAGACGAAATATGATATAAATTCCAGACTTCTCGGATCGAGAGGCTTCCGAAACCCATTAACAAACAATTTTTCATAGTAATTAAACGACGCCAAAAAACGTGCCACATTTGCACCGCGGTTGACAAATTTATTCTTTGAATTTCCACCAAGGATATCAGGTTGTCAGGACGTCATGTCATTTGGAGAACCAATTCAGCCCGATACATTTTGATACTCTGTGTATTTCTATGACTTTTATTCGCAAACTACTCAAACCCTTAAAGTTTCCAAAGATTCAACTAATTTAGAAGATATCCGAATTGCCCTAGCCGTATACGGGTGCACAAGTAAAGGTTTTTTACATGCTCGACTCGAAAATTTTTATTTTTTATTTTTTTGCTATAAGTACATTGCGTATTTCAAATGGTTGCATTCAATCAGTGACCTAATAATTCTCATAATAACGCAACAAAAAGAAATCATCAATAAACTGCACCAATATAGACAACGAGCGACAAGGGTCACTTACAGTTGACGAATATTGAGCAACATTTAATCAGTTAGTCCCTTGACCATTGTCTACCTATTATTGAAAACAGAATTGAAAAATTGAGTTATCATGTACACAGGCGAACGGACGGACGGTAAGTAAAAAATCATGAACTCGCCTTTTTTTATCACTCGTTAATACCACCTAATGTCGTTAGATATAGTGGCTTGACAATATCCAAAATATATCCCTAAAAGTCTCTCCACCTTTCAATTTATGGCGGTATCAAATCACTGTATGTTATGTATTTTAATTTTTAGGTGCAATCAAACTTTCGATTTGTAGGAAAATACGCCCCGAAGAACTCTCTCCAGTAAAGTCGACCCCGGAATATTATCCCGCAAGAAAACACCTTCCCAATATCCTCAGACTCGCCCTCTAAAGATTCACGCCACGATGTTGTGAACACAAACCATTTTTAAGGCCATCTAGAAATTCCTTTCCCCCTTATTTTTTATCAGGGGTATAGGTTAGTTGTAAAGATTTCTTGAGGCGCGAATTTTCTAGGATGGATTTTCCGGGACGAATATTGCTGAAGGTAAATATTCCGAAGATGAAATTACCAGGGCGAGTTTTCCGGGTTGAATTTACCGCACAAGATAAGGCCTGCACTAATAAAGAAATTTAAATTGCACGAAAATGCTTACATAATGTAGTGGAGGAATTGACTCCTAAAAGACTGAAACAAGGATGATGGAAAATGATGCATTAAAAGAGCTCAACCCTAACGCAACATATCCTGATTTCTCACTAACCTACATTTAGAATTAAGGGCTTAGACTAACCCCTACAGCCTACAGAATTCATAACGAAGGTCTGTATGCGAAGAGCACATTCATGTCCAACTGTACAATTGTTTTCTCCGCTACGAAACAACCAGGTGGCAATGAATTTCCAATGGTATTCACAGAAAGGGTATCAATCCCTTTTACCAAAGAAACCAATACAAATGCTTGGGGCTATACCTCCAAAGGTCCCATCATTTGTGTCTCTGATTTAGTTTTTTTCTCACCAACCGCAGCACATAGAAAGTTACCCATATTTTTTGGTATATTCGTGAGATTTCAGCATTTTTAAGACAAGGTACCTAAAAGTCTTTGTGAAATAAATTTAAAAAAATGAATGTATTACTAAAAAAGGAGGGGATACTGTAAAACGCTTTGAAGTACAATAATGAAGTGGTAACAGTTAGCATATAGCTGCTTGTTGATGTTTCATTCACGCACCCTCGTCATGATCCTTTTCAAACGATCTCTGTCTGAATAATTACCAATATATACCAGAACAGAGTGTAAACTATCACAGACAACTGTACATTATACCCCTATTTAAAGTTGTTTCAATCTTTGTTATAGAGAGCTGGTGATGAAGGTATCCTAGAAGAGTTTGAAACAGATTCTGACGACGATCCATGTTACGGCCGACGTTGTACAGCAAACGAACACTGCTGCCCCGGCTTAGTTTGCGTTGACGTTGATGGAGGTTAGTTACGAAACAAAGTGGTTGTATCAGCTAACTTTTTAAATAACTTTTTTGACAAACAATATTTAATGTAATACAATTCAGCGGCGTGGCGTAGCTGTGAACCATTGCACCCTTCCGCATACAATATTTAACGCCTCTCCCTTTTATCTAGATGTCACTAACCTATACGTCGACAACGCAATTTTTTTGTTATTAAAACTGTACTCCTATTGACGATCTCTCAGTAAGTTTAAATTACAGTTTAAAAAAATTATGCAGTGGAAATGGTGGATTTCCTTCAGAGCACTCTTGTATTATTATTTAATTGAAATTCAATATTACAACTGTTGCCAACGCAATACTTGAAAAAATGTGAGTTTTATTATTTTAGAAAATTCTTTTTTGAGATAGACAAGACGCCCTGTAACTGCACCTCCCTCTCCTCCTCGCAATTGTGGGGTTTACGAGATTGCTTGCTATGCCACTGATTAAAATTGTAGTCATAATCCCTACTTTTGCTTACAATGTTAAAATTGCACTCCACCCCCAGCAGGAACATGTCTATTCGCATACGGACGAAGAGCCGGCGAACTATGCAGACGAGATAGCGACTGTGAATCAGGATTACTTTGTACCGAATCAGAATCCGGCGGAGCAACAAGAATCTGCAGGCCCCCCGTGAGGCAAGACAAGCAATACTCCGAAACGTGCAACATGTCGAGCGAGTGCGATATCTCAAGGGGACTATGCTGTCAATTGCAAAGGCGACATAGGCAAGCACCTCGAAAGGTAAACCAGGTCGTCAATAACTAGAGCTTCACCACAAACTTTGTTATAGGTTTGTTCATATTTCAAGGATCCATTGGTATGTATAGGACCAGTAGCATCAGACCAAATAAAAAATTCTATACAACACACTGCTGGCGAGAAAAGGTTAACTGGATTTACAGCATATAAAAGACCCATGCATTAATTTCATTGTTTGTTGCCGACCCGACTACTCATTTGGGTTGTACTGTTTAATGTAAACTAAAATTGAAGTTACACAAGGCGTTACGTGGGTTGGAATTACAATCAATCATTTGTATAATTAAGCAAACCATTTTCAAAATTGCAACCGGAGCCCTTCACTCAATTACACAAACCGCCATAGCGCAGTGTGTAACTTCCTTTATATTTATTTACTTGAAAAAGAAACTAATAGAATAATAGTTATAGGTAATCAAGAGCATTCAAGTTTATGGCTGAGGCATTTTGTAGTACTTAAGGTTTTTTGAAAGATTTTTCAATCTGGCCTAGAAATAGAACACTAAAGAGTAGATAAATAGATTAAGTGAATCCTAAAAAAGGAATCAACTCAAAACTGTGTAAATTGAATGCACAATACTCAATTGTTTCAATTTTACTGTCTAACTGTGATGTTTTTTGAATACGTCCCTTTGACAATTTTGTCCGTGACGTATCTCTCTTTATCCAACTGATCCAACTGTGAAAAAATTATCAGAGGGACCCTAATAAAATATATGAAAGAAACTACATACATATCATATTATACATATCACTTATTATTAATGTAATATTAATGTGTAATCTCTAATAAGTATTAAAAATAAATGTATTCAGCAAATCATGTTAGTAGAAATCCCTGATAAGTTGGTTTAGCTTTCTCTCTCGGACATTACTGAAGATTTTACCTTTTCTGAGACATAGCGCCCCTATTGTTGGATCTACAAAGTTGGAATAAATATACAATTACAATATCATTAACTTATGCATTGAATGAGACCAAACGCACAGTAGTGCTCATCGAGGGGAACAAATTATACAAATTATACTTCGTTCTCCTAATTTAGTTTTTCCTTGTTCCCATGGGAATTTCGGGAAAAGCTTTCGGACTACACTTTAACACATTCAAAGAAACCAACGTTCTAAATGTTGTCACTATCTTCCGCAGACTGTAAAAAGTAAAATCCCTTTTTTCCCGTTCCCGTAGGAATTTCGGGCAATCCTTTCTTAGTGCTACCCTACAATCCTCAAGAAGCGTATATGCCAAATTTCAGCTTTCTGCGACCAATAGTTTCCGCTATTCCGCCTATCTTTCATTCAGTAACGGAAGAGTTTTATAGAGTTACCAGATTTTCCCTCGCGACTATATAACGCTTGATATTGACGGATATACGATAAGGGAAACCCAGCGTACAAAACGTAAAAATGTAAAACACATCGGCACCGTACGACGCGTGTGACTTGTTGCATATCGATCGGTAGGCGAAATAGCAGAGTGCGACATCCACGAAAAAGAAATTTAAAAAATCCATTAATCTGATTGGATCAAATTGTGAATCTAAACTCTCCGGACACATACAAAAAACTTTTCATCAAAATCCGTCCAGCCGTTTAGAAGAAGTTCAGTCACAACACACATACCGAAGAGTTTTATCATTTATTTATTTATTTATTGATTTTCAATTTATTTGCTGCTTTTTGGCGTACCATCTACTTAAAAACCCATTATCAATAAAGTGGTCGGTCAGCAAATTTTTCAAAACCTGGAAGAGGAACGAAGCCATCGAAAGTATTTGGTCCCAACATGTTGTTAGGACACCAGATGGATGCACCCCTCTGAGGTAATGATCACTATTAAGTAAGTAAATGCATCACCCATCACCATCCATTTCAAAGAACCACCGATCGAGGAGGAAGTAATTACTAGATCAATGGTAGAAAACGTTTCTGAGCGAGTCGGGATATAAGTAACAGAGATGTCATTCAGCAGTATCAATTTTCGACTATCTGACATATCACTCACCATGCGCTCGCGAGGGTTAAGTTTAACGGACCCCCATAATGGATTAAGTGCATTAAAATCGCCCGCTAAAATAAAAAGTCTGAGAAGCTGGTGGAAAACGTTTCGCAGATCACCAATATGAACCTCGCCATAATGAAGATATACAGGGTGGCACAACGAAAACGAAACAGACTGAATAGCTCGCAGGAAAATAGTTTTTGGAAAAACGCAAAAACGTCGATTTTGGTTGTAAGAGAGACATCTTTTATTTCAAAATTTACACCCCTGCTATCAACCCCCTAAGCAGGGTTGCCACTCCTTCAATAATTTTAAATTGAAAGTTGGATCGAGTGAAATCATTGGAAAGGGCTCTTAATTTCCTACACGCGTATGGTTTATTTTTCAAATTTGAACGAGTCGTTTGTAGGATACAGGGTGTCTCGTCCTCTTTATAGAGTCCTTTCTTTCATCATCAGAGGTGGAATCCAGTTGATCGTTTCCGCTTTTTGATGCGTTAGTTGAAACAGTCAGGTATCTGTCTAGCTCTAGATGGAACGATGACATCCCCAATGGATTTCCATTGATTTAAATCCATATTTGATGACTTATAGCCATTCATAACGTGCCCCGTTCTCTTATTTCCTTCAGCTCCCCAAAAATGTCTTCGTTCTTTATTTCAGAAATATTTCTTATGTATTGCATCCAAAATTTCTTGAAACTTATCTCGTTAAATTACATTTTCCTGCTACAGCATCTCCTTAAAACCTACATTTTCCAAAGCCTTCTCGAAAACTTTCTCGAATTTATTCAGAATTCTCTCTTATTTTCTCAGTTCTCACAACTTATTAATTCATCCACAATTTCCTTTAATTTTTATAGTTGGTATGGCAGGATGTCTACAGCGATATTCATTTAGAAGTAGACACAGAGATTTGTGCGTATTGCTTTCCCTGTGTCTACTTTTAAATGACAAAAACTCTTCTGAAGGGCGCCTGATTTTATGTAACCAAAATAGCTTCTTAAAATAAATGAGGATCTGCCTGTCAACTAATTAATTGGAATATTATTGCTTTGGCTTCCGTATTTTTATTTTCGTTCGTGTGCGATGTATTTAAATGAACAAAAAGTTTAAAAGTTCCTAGATATCGACATTTCCTTAAAATTTCCCAACATTTCATGTTTATTTAAGTGGAATTCTCTTCTATATCGTTAAAATTTCCATATAATCTTCTAGAACTCAAAATTGACTCTTATCATAGAGTAAATATGCTCTTATCCATTAGATCTCGTATTAAGGATAGATAGGTTAAAAAAATTCCTTCCTTGCCCGAAGTTCTCCTTCTTCTTAAGGTTACGAACTTTTACCATAATTTCAGCAAAACTGATTGCATTGATACCTTACTATTTTAACAGCTCAATAATTCTAATGCTATCATTGATTTTAAAGAAGTTGTAACCAAACCGATAGGTGGCAGCCTACCTCACTTTGAAAACTATAATTTATTAACTAAATCAATTACACTTAAAATTACATTACATCCCTTATTTTTGTTTTCTAAGTGTATGTTGGTTTAGTTTATGACGTTCCTTAAGTGAGGAAATTCTATCGATTAACGCATGTAAAATACTTCCAGGTAATCGCTGATTCTCGCTGATTAGGTGATTAATGGCGTCAGCCACCTAAACATTCACAAACGTGATTTAAGTTACTCACTGAATCACCCACCTTGACTTGTAATTCTTCCGGTGTTAACTCGGGGTCGTAAGCTATCGGTTTACCAACGTGGGTAATCATTTTGACAGGGAACGCTCCATAGACTGGTGCAACCGGTAATTTGGTCCAAGTGTATAGCTTCAAAAATAAGCGTTGTGCAAAGCTTACCGACCGAAATGCTTCTCGTACGTTTTCAGTGAAGATTGGTATAATTGGCTTTGAAGAGAAATTTGCGGGTGAGTATTGGAAGTATTTTGGATTGCTAGGACTTACAACTTTGGCGTCGATTGCCACTTTAGCGAATCCTATGCGGTTTTTCCACATTAAGTTGTAATTGTGACTAAATTGGGATTCGTAGACACCTCCAGGCGATAATGCCAGAATATTCCCGTCTTTGAGAAGATTGATGCATGTTTGTTTCGTGCCCGTGGTTGCCTTCAAGCACTCCATCAGAATTGGAAAGCCTTCAACGGTTTTGAGCTAATGGAATTTTCCAAGATGAGGTTGCGTTACCTGGCAGTTTAAACATAAAACGATCTGCAACAGCATTCAATATCCTATTCTTGTGAAAATAAACGTGTGTATAGAAGTAGTACATATCTGTTGGCACTGCCCCGTGATAAAATATAAACAATGAGGGCCCACTATCAGGTACATTATGCAATCCACGAACTTCGTACCCTAAAAAAATAATAACAGTTACGCCACGCTTACCAGTAGCTGTACCAACCATGCCAAATTTTCCCATGAAGATACCATAATCCAGAAATCATGGTTCGAGCAGCGCTGTCCCATCCGCCTTTGCTCTTATTCAATTTTCGCAAGATTAGGCAATATATCTTGCAAAAATATGCAAGTAATGCACATATGTACAAAAGTATTAGGATAGTTACAGGGAGAAGAAACGGCCATAGCACCCATATGAACAGCCCTGTAGTACTTGCGTATTCCACTGTAACATAAATTAATTACAACCTTCAATTAACGTTGTTTACAAACTTACTATTTAAGACGACTAATCACAATCAATTAATTTCAATAGTAAACGTTCCGCACTACCGACCGAACTTTTAATAAATCGATTTGGCTAAAAAAAATCCTATTATGATTCCGCTTTTTCTAACAACAAATGATAATTGGGAAATTAAACCTGTTTCCAGAATAACATTCGGTAGTACGTTATTAACGCAGGTATGCAATTAGGTTTATCACGTCAGTAATTTGTTGTCGTTAACTTTTAATGTTGAAAGTCTTCTTTAATTTTAATCTGTTTGAAGGATGGAAGGAAAATATGGAGAAGATTGCAATGAGATTTTGATTTTATTTTTCATTGTAGTCACTTGGAAACTGAATTATGAAAACACGAATCATGTTAAATTTTTCCTTGTTCTCTTCAAGAATACAATTTTTATTTTCGGCTAGCTCCTTACTGTAAAATTATCTCGTTCGTTATTGATTGGGTATTACGTTCTGTTTATTTTTAGAGTAGAAACATTGATTCAAGAATACATAATCAGGTACTGACCATTGCTGTAAAATACCGTCTTGTACCACGTTTTGTTGAAGTTAGTTACCCAAAATTCAGTGTGGTATTATAATAAATCAAAAAGTTGATTTAAACACACGCTTTTATTTATCTGAATGCTAGTATCTAAAACTTGTGCAATGACACTGACCCCTCTCTAAGATCTTCAATTGGTTCTCTGTGATCCCAGCAAGGTATGCCTCTGATAATTTAGTTCCAACTCCAACCTGATTCGCCAGAGCAACACTGCAAAATCACTTCAGCGAATAAAAATAGGAAGATCATGATTCATTCCTCATAAGCTTCTTTGAGTTTTGGTTCCACTAAAGTTTTTCAATTAGTCGAAAGTCACGAATCGGATTCAGTTTCTTCCGCCATGCGATTATTGGATTGAGCTTCTGAATTGGACGCATGTGCATATCGCTGTCAACAAATCGGTTCAATCATAACTCTTTTGTAATAAAAATTCACCATATAATTAACCCAATGAACGATAAGAATTTGATTATCAAAATTAATGTGGTCTCGCATTCTGTAATGTTGGGGTGGATTAACACCCAAAGAAACGATAATTGTAGGAAATGGAGAAAGTCATTTCGGGGATTTAAAAACATAATTTAAGACGAAAATAAAGCCCATTCTCCTTCATTAGCCGTGGATGGACTAAACTGAACTAAAAGCTGGAAGGATTCCGAAGTTTCTGAACATCCTGGACTGTCTTGATCTTTGAGAGTGTTGTGCGCGTTCTGATCTGAATGCGCAGAAGCGTAGCTTGTGCCAGATTGTCTTTGCAAGCTTCAAAAGCTAGGTCCAAGTCCGGTGTCCAATTCACAGGTTGATTTCCTCAAACTTTAGATAATGCAGCACGAAGAGGACCTTGATACTGTGCCGCATATTGTAAAAATCGTCGATAAAAATTTATCATGCTCAGAAATAACTACGTAGGGCTTTCGCATCAGACGGTCGAGGGAAATTTCTGAGGGCATTAACTCGGTCTGTTCAAACAAGCCAAAAGGTGGGCTTATAGCAGTTTTTTGAATATCTTCCGCGTTGACAGGAATCTGTGTACATCAAAATGGACGATGCAGAATACGCAAAGACGTGAATGTGCCTTACTGGATATCTGTCCAGAACTGTTCTGGTGTTAAGAGCCCGGTAATCGCCACAATGTCTTCAACCATCTGGTTTTTAGGGACAATGTGCAGTGGAGAAGACCAGAGTCCACTGGAGCGACGGATCGTATTTTTTCAGAAAGACTGCACCGGTGCAGATAAGTGGTACTAAATTCATTTGTAAACTAAGAGAGAATCGTACTGTTAAAACAATTTTTCATGCCAACTTTAGTATTGCATTTGGGATTATTTGTCGAATTTCTGTTTATACTGCTGATCCAAAAGTACATTTAAGGTCTATGATCAGAACTGCCCTCATTATTTTACGCGAGTACTAATTTGTCATATGTATACATAAATAAGTATTAGGTACGCAATGCTATGACTGTCGTCCTACCAACTTATGTAGGTACACATCTAATTACAGAATAAAACCATGCTAAATTGAAATTTTGTGGCCTTGAATAATATTTACAGATTGAAGGAAAAACCAATTAGTATAAGACAACGTAACATAATGATTAGACAAAAATCATATACTTTCTTTTAAAAAATTAAATATATCCTGCTCGTTCCATAAACGATTGAATTTTCCGACTATAACGTTTCCGGGCATTCATTGATACATACTAACAAATCGATGGAATCGAGGGTGGAGGAGACTCGCCCGTTCTGAGGTCAAGTGTACATCTTAGGGGATGACATCTTCCGTATAAATTATCAATTTCCTTGGGGAATTATCGTGAACAAAAATTTTGTAAATATCGTGTAAAGAATGATCGCACTGTCCTAGAAGCTTCTGCATATATTAGTATTCCCAGAAAACACTGCAATAACTGGTTTTCTTTTGGCATAATTTCAAAAAAATGGGCTCACATGATTCCATTTTGGGGTTGAGAAAGTAGTGCATTTTTGAGAAGATTTGTGTATAGAATAAGCTTAGCACCAAACAAAATTTAACAAGTTCAGGAAGAAAAGAATTCAGCGTCATTTTTACTGTAATGTAGGTACATATTTAATTCTGGGATTCCGTTTATTGCTGTGGCAAACTGGCAATCCTTATTTATTTAGGATTGTAATTTGATCTAAAGATTTACGTATTCTAAATATTAATACAATGGGGAAATTGCAAAAATTGAATTATGAACTAGTTCAAAAATAAACTCCCCCAGTTAAGTATTAGAACAATGTTTTGATGTATCTAATTTACATTATGGGATTAATTCAGGCTTTCCTTACTTTTAAGAAATATGTAGGTAGTGGATTGAGTATCATAAATTGAAATCTAAATCCACGGAACCTTTAAAATACCAATTTTACTTCCTCCGAATACAAAATAAATGCTAAGTAGTAGAAGGTCCTTGAATGATGAAGCCTGCTCTGTGGCCGAGATACTGAACGAGAGAGAGGTGGAGCGGCAGCGAGTTTGTGGTTATATGCACTGAACAGGAGGAGAAAACCAGGAAGGAGGAATGCTGACATTCAAGAAACTCGAGGCCGTTATTACGGAAGAAGACGAGGAAAATGAAGATGCAGATGAGAAAATAAGCGGCACAGCACCTGGAGGGACCACCGAAAGGAAAAGTAAAAGGTCAGGTAAAAAATTTTATTTCATACTATCTAGTAATCGCCGCTTTCCCAGACTGATTTGAGTCTGGTAAATAGTTATTTACGTTATAAGTCCGGTAGGTTACTTGTAACAGTACGAGTTAGACATTATGGGCGAGGCGACGTCAGGAGCCGAGTCAAGAATGTCTTAAACGAGTACTGTTACAAGTACTACCGGACGTATATCGTAACGTATTTTATTTCATACTGTAAGTCTATTTTGTATCATTATTTCATTTCAAAGATTACAAAATTTCATTATATTGTAAAAATTGCATTACCTTGTTTCTGTGGCAACGGCCGTTGCTATAGTTTCTAGTTTGTTGACATTGAATTTTTTTCACTGACAATTCAACTCATGTATAAAAAATCACATAAGCCGCAGTGTAATTGTCACTTTGACAGCGGCAAAAGTTACCTGCAACTTTTCCAGCGACAAATGCACTAGTGGTTTTTTCACTTATTCATTTTGGAACAATTATCGCATTATCCTTTCCCATATGATTAGCTTGACGTCTGTCAATAATTGACTAGTTTGGTGAATTTCTTGTTCGTTAAATTGTCCTGCCGAATTACACTCGAGGTTTGTATTTAAACCGAGTAAATTTGGGTTGTTGCAATTCAAATATGTTTCCATTTAGCAATTGAACTCGAAAAACTGTCAACCTAAAAATGCTCCACCTTCGGTGTCGCATTTTTATTAGTTGACAGTTTTTCTCGTCTAATTGCTAGGCAACAGATTTTCATTACCTTAACAACCCAAATTTACTCGGTAAAATTCAAACCTCTTGTGCAATTATAAGTGAAAAATAGACGCTATAAACGTTGTGGGATGTTCCACTGTTCCCGATACACTCCTGTCGAAATCTCATGAAGCAACCGAAAAGTTAGTTCCTAAGAAGTCGGCCGCAAGGTATGAAAAAGAGTACTAAGTGTTTTGCCAATTGAGGAACGAACATGGGGCGAAACAAGTATAGAGGAAAACGTCATGTTGGCATACTGTTTGGATGCAGTAAGTTTTTGAATTGAGATTTTTTGCCTGGGTTTCGGTGTTAAAGCGTCATGGGGCATGGAAAAACTCATCGACGGCAGAAAAATACATCGAAGACTCGGTAGAAGGAAAAGTTAAGATTGCCCGTATGATACAACTGATGCAAGGCGGCGAAAATTTCATTGAAGTTCTACAGCAGAAGGAATCAAACATTACTAACTCGACATCCAGTAATAACCCAGGCGTTAGTGTTGAGGGCAATAGGTACAAATTGTTTGATGTTTGAAATAAAGAATTACAGCCAAATTTATGTTGGGGTTTTTAATTAATTGTGTGTAGATGTCAAATTTGATGTATACAAATAACAATCCGGTAAGTGTTGCTTAGCGACACTTACCGGCTCTGATGCTGTAATAGCTCACCTACCGGACTCAAAATGATAGTGTAATCGAACATCTACCGGACAGTATGAAATAATCGTATTTTACCAGACTGAAAATTTTTACCAGACTGGAAATTTTGCCTAGCAACCGCAACTGACATCCATCTAAACGTGATATTTGATTGATTGATTGATATTGATATTTGTCAAACTACTGTCAGATCAAACAAATCAAGTGATCGACTTTTGCTTTTATTTTAATGTGTACCTACAACAATCTAATCAAAATGGTATTTTAATAGAAATAGAGCAGTATGAAATAAAATGTTTTACATTATTTGTATGTCAAATCAGTTTACGTTACTCGTTTCGAAATTCCTGCCCCAGCTACGCTTCGGCAGTAAACATCTCACTCGTTAACGTAAACCTTGATTTACCATACTCATATGTAAATAACTATCCGTGAAAAACAACGGGATAGACAGTTAAGCTATTTTCCCCAAAGGGAGACGCCGGCGTACCAAGTACCAAGCAGAGGGCAGGACATACGCAGAACTACTAAAACGCGCGAAAGAGGCATTAGAAGGGGCGCCATTGCAGGCAGTTAAAGTCATCCGGAAAACCAAAAACGGGCATTTGAGGATAACACTGAACGAGGATAAGACCGACATGAGACAAGAGACATGATACGTAGGGAAATGGTGGAGGCCAACCGTCCGTTATGGGGACGGTGGTAAGTGAGAGGTCGTCCACCTCAGCTCATAAATATAGATCAGCTCATGCAGGACAAAAACGTGGAGGAGGCGGTGCTTGGAGTTCTGAAGAGGGCTACGACAAGGTCGACATTAAACCCATGAAGGCGGCGAAAGGACACAGAAGAACAGCGACGATCTATGCGGATAAAACGACAGCGCCAAAACTAGACACGTTCCCCCTGCACACTGAACAAAAGGGCGGAAATAACAACATTCAGGAAGTGCTGGGAGAGATACAGAAGAGGAAGCGGGGCACCTCAGGGATAAGTGCCAAAATGAAAAAAGATGTTACGTATGTGACACAAACGACCACTCTTCTTGGACGATGTCGTGCCTCAAATTCAAGAATGCCATAAGACAAGCGGAGCAGGAAAGGTCCCCCTTCTACCTAAAGTAGGGTTCAGAGGACATCTAGCTCATATAAAATAACCGAGGCGCATGGCGCAGTGGTTGCGCTCACCGATGCTATTCGGTAGGTCGCGGGTTCGAATCCCGCTGCCGACTGCTCTGTCTAGGGTTTTGTCAGGGGGTTTTCCTCATCAGACATACGTAGCTTCGCATAATGCTAGCATTATGTTGAAATCTACGAGGCGAATGCTGGAGCAGTACTCTCCCTCTCAGCACCCTAACTCCGTTCCTTCCGTTCCCATCCCTAACTTTAGCCATCCTTACAATCCCGTTCTCTGGCTGAAGAGGGCTAGGAAGCCCTGAGCAGCCCGCCTTCGGTATCCCTGTAGTCGGGGGTGCCGGAGGAATGAAACACGTTGGCCTTTTTCCTTTTTTCATATACAATAAAAGCGTTGAGTTTAAATCCAATGTCGCTCAATTCTTATATACTTCAAAATCATCGTAGAGAAAGTAATTTCTCTTATGTTAAGTTAATAAGTTTCAAGTGGTAACATGTATAAGAGCAAGTGCAATAAGGCGTTAGTGATATTTGCTTCACCGATGATGACGGTTTTGCTACCGAAACGCATCCATTAATAAGAGTCCCTACGAACTATTCATTTTTTGTGTTTTACCCTTAGTAAATAGCTGCAGATAACACAAGAGGTACCTATACGAAAATGTTCATTAATAACGAGCAAAAAAATTAGCGAAACTATTAATGAAAATATGAGGGACTGACAACGTTGTTTCATTAAGAAAAAAATGTTTAAAATGAATGTTTATTTGTATTGTAGTAGAAAAATATTTACAATTGTCACCCCTAACACACTTCCTAATAAAATAGCTCGGGTAAAAGTATCCAAAAAGTAAGAATACAAAATTTACCAATAGTATATTAAGATTGCACCACTTTTTATCTTTTAATCATGATTCCTTACTGACTATATGATCTTTGTGTTCGACTCTAAATGCGGGAATTCTGTCCATCACAGCTCGCAAAATGCTCGGAGGTCTTCGCTGATGTTTTGCTATTAATTCTTCAATAGCGTTTGCCACCTAAAAAATGCAATGATACCAAAGGCATAAATTCGCCGATTACCTTTGTTTTTAGCTGCTCTGGAGATAATTCCGGGTCGTACGGTATTGGCTTTCCAATATGAGTAATTAATTTTACCGGAAAGCCACCATAAATCGGGGTAAATGGAAATTTAGTTGCGTTGTAGATCTTTTCAAACAATGATTTTCCCGTACTTAATGTCCTATACGCTTCACGCAGATTTTCCGTGAATACAGGAATTATTGGCTTTAAAAGAATTGCCATATACTTTAACTGCCCATATTGTTATGTGGGCCACTTACCACTTTGGCATCAATGGCAACCTTCGCGAAACCCACTCGATTTTTCCAGAGTAAATTGTACCGATGGCTAAATTGGGATTCGTAAACACCTCCGGGGGATATGGCCAACAAATTTCCGTCTTTGAGAGTTTTTGTGCAAGTTTCCTGTGATCCCGGTATTACACCTATGGATTCCAATAAAATCTTCAAACCTAAAGTTATTTTATAGGCATACAGTATTGGTAGCAAATACAAAGGTGAGTCCAATGTTGGAAAAGATACATTGGATAAACAGACCTGGTACCTTAAAAAGGAAGTAATCCGCAACCGCCTGTAGCACCCTGTCTTTGTGAAAGAAAAGGTGCGCTATTAAATAGTAGATGTCTACAGGTAATGCTCCGTGATAAAAAATGATTAAAGCAGGTCCAGAATCGGGTATGTTTTCCAAGCCTTGCACTTCATAGCCTAAAACATTATCAGTTGTGGTGCAAAAAATTAAATTTGAGTATACAAACCATTCCATATCCACCCATGTAGGTACCATGTGAACCTATGCGCTCTGGATGCAACATTTGAAGTAGTATGGAGATCATATGGGTTTTGCAATATTTTGCAGTATATCACGTAACCAGTTAGAATCAACACACTTTGGTATACCAAAACAGCTATCATAAATGGAAGAAGGCTCACCACAAATATTGGCAAACACATGAACATGATGAGACATTGGCAGTTTACATATCCCATGATGTTTCTTGAAACGGGTACCTCCTCGCGTATTTTGGTAAGAAGAAATCTTGGTATTTAATGCTTTTCCACTAAAAATAAAGAGTATTCAGTGCTATGGCCGCTATGGGTTTGTACAATGAAATGCCTTTATATAAGTACATATTCGTAGAAATTATAGCATAATTATATGCAAATTAGTGCAGTGGTAAGGCCTAAGCTAACCTTCAACTGGATAATTGTGTGGATAACCATGGTTTCATAAACATACTGTACGATTTCACACGAACTTTGAATAGAATAATTTTCATAGGTACATATACTTACTACCTTTCTCTCCCACACACATGACTTTCTGATATTTTTAGAGTGGCACTTCAATTTTTATGCAATTCTTTGAGACAAATGCACCTCAGCTAGCCACCTCAAAATATTTAGACGATGTCCAAAACCATACCTTGTTTTATTTTTTGTTTCGTTTGACATCACATTGTATGCACATAATTATTTATAATCGCTATTGGAGATATAATCATTGAATTTATAGTTATAAATTCAATGATATAATTATGAGCAATCCACACGCGCATACACCAACAAACATTACCTTTATTACTGCAAATGGCCTTCGGCACTGACCTGAATTATTTATAGGTAAACTTTCCTCGCTAGATTCCATACAAATGCGTTTTAATACTGCATTAATTTGAATAAGTAGGTATATGAAGTTGCAGTCACTTCGCAACCTTGGTCACCTTTTCTTCGCACATTTACGCTAAAAATAAACCGAGTTTGCGAACCTCGGCCAAGAAGTGCGATTGTTGGTTTGGGATATTATGCGATTTTGTTTGTAAAGTGGCAAAATTGTTAAGCAATCACCTCAGCGCTATCTCCCGCGCTTGGATGTGATTGGTTCGAAAATTTGCGATTTACGGTTGGATGAACTTTAATAAAATTGAAGAAAAACAAAGAAATCCCAAAGAACTGGTTGACACCAAGTATGGATGGGCAAATTGCATAATCCGTAACGGCATCATGACAATTTTTTCTCCAGAAAAACGGGTTCTCAGTCAATGAAAAAATCACTACTTATATTAAACATTTTCAAGGCATTATTACTACACCAGCCTTGTAGAGATACGTGTTGTAGAGATGTATAGGTACAAAGTAAGTACCTAGGTAGGTACACCTGAAGGAGATCAATTTTAATTTAAGAAAGGAAGATAGGACTCGTCATGGATCCTATTCCAAAATCTGGGAGTCGGCAACTGGAAATTAATGGAAATGTTAAAACTGCGATTCGACGAAAGATTCATGCATTTTATTTTGCTAATGAAATTCCAAAAATTGCAAAAATTTCCGTAGAACTCGTTTTAAGTAATATGCCTACCAATTGCATGAATTAATGGAACGTTAATGGAAAGCCCGGAAGTAGAAGAAGTATCTTCGAAAAATGAAACAGAGAAGAGAAAAGACCCGCAAAATGTAGGGTATTAACTACTAGTTAATCTGTGGTATTACTTAGATGAGACGGGATAAATGAAGGCCATTCTGTTTCGAAGGGATGGCAAGATGAAATTGAAATTCATACCTTAAATCAGATCATTAGGTACCTACATATTATACCTATTACATATTAAATAGTAATGTATAATATACCTATAGGTAAAAGTCGGACTAATTTATAGTTTTGTAGTAGTACAATTTACCCAAAATCGTTATGAAACTTTCATTTTCATGCACACTTTGTCAGGAAAGTTTCGTTTCCATGACAGAGGCACTAACACTTTATTACCTGACAACTTTTCCTGTCCCCTATATCACATTTATACCAGACTCCTGTCAAAAAAGTTCTAAGTAAGTAGGTAGGTATATAAAAATTGAAATGCTATATTCAAAATGCGATTTTTGGAAAAATGTAATACAAAACTCGTCAGTAAAATGACACTACTTAACTCGGGAATTACCGCAAAGGGCCCTCGTACTTCGTTTTCTGCCTTTATGTAAGTAAATACTTAACGATTTCCCAAAATCATGTTTTTTTAATATAAAATTTCAAATCATATAAACCTTGTTATAGGTACCTACCTAGTAATAAAGCAAATAATAACGTGTCAATAATTTATAATTATTTCATAACGATTTCTGGAAATAGTATACTATATACCGCGGGAGTTTTTTTTTATTGACAATTTATTTGGAGGTACATCAACCTTTGTTTTTAGCACCTTAAAACTAGATTATTATTTTAATTATTTACAGTTTATTAATTAGGTTTGTCGCTTTAAGGTACTGGACTGTGGCAGTAAGCGTAGCGGAGTCATTCGAATTTAGGGCTTCCTGGACTCTGGAGGTTGTTGGACACTCCAACAATGGCGGCCCGACCGCACTACCTATTCATTTTAACAAGCCGTAAGAATTGTATTAAACAACTTTCGACCTTAAAACTGCGGTTTTCCCTTACATTTAAGCAGAGCTGGGCAGAATACTTTCAAAAAGTATTTTGAATACTAAATAGTAAATACTTTACACAAATCAAAGGTATTTGAATACTAAATACTTTTACGTCCCAGCACAAGCGAATACTAGATACAGATACATTGAAAAGTATTCAAATACTTAAAAAAATAAGTATTCAAATACTTTAGAATGTATTCGAATACTTTCAAAAGTATTCTAATACTACCAAAGGTATTCGAATACTATAAAAAGTATTCGAATACAGTAAAAAGTAATCAAATACTTGTCACTCAAATACATTAAAAATTTAAAATAGTATACTAGATAAAAGTCTTAATACTACTCAAAAAATCAAGTTATACTTTGTATGGGGTTAGCTTTTTTTATATTTCTATTGTTATATACAAATTTAAGGGGAGTAAAAGCGTATTATTATTATTATATTATTATACCTATAGGAGGTACCTACCAGGACCTTTCTTATACCAGTTATAGCCTTAAGAATACGTGTACCAGTTTTCAAAGCGATCGTACGTCGCGCACATGATACGTACGCCTTTCTGAAATTAATCCTAGCGATTTTGGAACAGATCCATTTTTGACCATCCGTTTGTCCGTGTGCATGATAACTTGTTTAGAAACGTGCGATCGCTTTGAAAATTGGTACACAAGGTCTTAAGGATATAAGAAGGTCCCTAGTGTTTTTAAGTTACGTAGACTATCGAGTTCGGTATTCAGATGTATCGGATTTTTATATTTGATTTTGTGACAATGGAAACTTTCCCTAAACATTTCTAAATTGTTCTCAAATATTTGAATAACTTAAAAGTACTGCCTTTTTTTGAGGCCGGAAAAAAAAATTGTCTGAGATCGAGATCGATCGAGAGTCCATACTTGTTTTGGATTCTACGCACCAAAATTAATAAGATAAAGTGTTTTCCCGAGAAATTTTGGTGTAGTCGATTTTTGGTAAAAAAGGAAGGTTATACACTGCCTTTTTTTGAGCCCCGAAAAATAAATTGTCTCAGATCGACCTGAAAAAAAAATTTTCTTATAGAATGTGGCCTGTAGAATCCATAATTTCAAACAGTTCCAAGATTGGGCTACTAGTTAAAAAGTTACAGCCCTTTGAATTTTCTTTCGAAATTGGTTTCTAGTCTATAACTTTTGATTGAGAAGTCTGATCGAAAAAGTACGAATTGTTTTGGATTCTACGCACAAAAATTAATAACAAAAAGTGTTTTCACGAGAAATTTTGGTGCAGTCGATTTTTGGCAGACAGCAATACACCATTATAAACATATATAAACGACAAAAGTGTAAAATGGTAGTTCATGAAAAACAGTTTTTTACCATAACCTTTTTCTTAAGCAGCACAGAAAAAATTCCTTCCTTGGTGCAAGTCTCGAGACCATAACCAACCAAATATCGAAAACAATAGAACAATAGCTCTTTTAAGGTAAAGATCTAGTAGCGATCGGACGGATGGACAAAGTGACCACAATAGCGCATTTGTTCTTAATTTTTGTGGAAATTCGCTAAAAAGAGACCAAATGCGCCTTGTTTTAAAGTTATAGGGATACCTACTGGTGTATCGCCTGTTGCTGTCAAAGTAATTTTTTTAACAAAACGGCGAACAGCAGCGGAGCTATGACATCCAGTTTAAGCGGCCTTTCGGGAGATCTTCCAGCTTCTTTTCCACGTCTGATTATCACCTTTAAATGCTCAAGAAACTATATGTAATTCTCTCATACATGCATATATTTTTTTCAGCTCCAATTTATTGATAGCCTCAATCTCGTTGTACTTATTTGATAAGAATGATGCATATTATATAAGACTATTGTACTATATTTTGCACAAATACCGCCAAAAATGGAGTATTTTACCTTTGTGTCTTCACTTTTGGAGTGTGGTGTAATATATATTCGGCGCAATGATTTTTGGCACTGAAGAACGCCCATTTTGTTTTCCTTCATAAGAGAAACCTACCATAAAAATTTGGAACAAATTGCTCCTCAAATAAGAAAGTTGTCTTTTGCACACGTCACGTGTGACATGCGAGTGTAATATCGTTTCATTTCATACTATGAATCGCATACCTAATGACTGATGTCTGAATTTTACACAATTTCTTAACCAATTACTTTAGACTTTATAAAAACGTGTAATGAAATCAATATATTATTGTTTACATTTTTTTATTTCTTAACATGAACTACAAGCGTCTTCGGCTAACACCAGGTAAATCACATTTTTGAGAGTGGGGTATTTTAAATTTTTGCCTTTAGCACTTTAAATCGTATTTGAAACGCAAGCCCAAACCCGAACACGTAAAAAGCACTACGTTTTCGCTAGGTCACAATTTATTATTCTCATCCAACTACCTCCAATTTGCGATTTTTGGCTAATTTCAATGTCCGGGCCCCAAAAAAGGTTACTTATGGACCCCAAATTTCCAGCAAACTTTTCCATTCACTTTATGTCCTAGTTTAACGTCGACACACAGAGCATACAATACAAGCATATCGTAAACATCAGATGTGCGTATGCGCAATGTCAACTTTTGTATTTATGGAGACATTTCTTTTAAATTTTAACTAGATTCTTCTAGTGACGATATCACATGTTAAATATCAGGTGTACGCATGCGCAGATTGTGCAATGCTAAGTTTCTTATGTATAAGAATATTTATGCCGTTATTTTCCCTTGTGCACATAAATAATCCGTTACATAACCTTTCCTTAAGTACAGACCAATTCTTGGGAGATTTATTTATTTATTATTCCTCTTTTGTTCTGGGTCCTCAACAGGCTTGCGCCCAATTACAGAGTGACCCGTATAATGCTAAGGTTTTAAGTTGTTCTATACTACTCTGGTAATTATGAACTAGGAGAACTGCAGGAAAACCTAATTTGGAGTATCCGGCAGAATGCTCGAAATTGGCCTAAGGTAATTCCCATCTCTGCCACAGATGAACAATTCACCTCAACCCAGGTTCGAACACCCGATCTATATTAATATAATAATAATGTCTTCAACATTTAATTAATCAATTGAGATATACACGTTAATATCTAACTTGATGGTATGAGAATAAACAACTATAAAGAGTGAAATTCAATTTTATAAATAAAAAAATTTATCAATTAAAAAAATGTACAATTTTAAGTAGTGATAAATAGAATTAGCTTAGCAGAGGCAGTGATAATGAACACATTACTCCGGAGGTAATTCGCTATAACTCAACTCATTTCGGTACCTCTCTAATTCTACCCGTAAGTCCTAAAAAAAGATTATAAGTGCACCTGTTAGACCCACTCGGGAATACTACCTTTGGTAATGATTCTCTGTCGGTGGTCCTTGAATATCTTCTAAGTATTCTGCTTAAATTACTATGAAGGTCTAATAAAGATCGAAGGGGCTTGTCGACAGTCAACTCGACCACTTCCTCCAAAATGTCCTCTAATGCGTGCTTGCTTACATCTATCTTCAAATTCTCTGTACAATTTTCTTCCCTTACTAGATACACAGTCTAAGCTCCTTTAAACACGATCTACGTTTCAACTTACCACATTCATACAATGCTTTATCAATATCATCAAAATCTAAATGATCATCCAAAAGTTCAGATGGACTTAATAATGAGGTATTCATCACCCGCCTGCAAGTGGGAGATCTAAAATGTTTTAATTATACCAAAGGTAAAATTTGAAAATTGCATACTCAAGGGCTTTTGCATTGCCACAGTTGACAGTTAGAGGAGTGGTAACGGAGCTTCTTCTGTTGTCTGGTTGACTACCAAAAGTAATGGAGCTGTCATCCATGGTTGACATCGGAGAAGTATCCTTCTCTTTGAGTGTATCATTCTGAAACACCACCATTGCAGCTCTTTGCATTTACCCAAATATTACCTGTTCTTCTGTTGAATCATTTGCAACACTTGTCTTTTCCCTTCGTTTTCTCTTCTTTGCTAAATAGCCATTTCTCCAACAACTTTGAAATTTTCGCTTACGAACTGAACCACTCATAACAGGGGAACTCCGCTTCTCAGGTGTTTCAACCGGTGTTGTCGGTGGACATTCTTCTACTTGTTGTGGTTCACCGTCTGCTTCCACAGGGCGCAATCCCTTGTTTTCTGAAAAGAATTGGTTTAACATCAAATTGCAGCCGCCGTCAGATTTACCAGCGGTAATAATATATGCGGGCAAATACTGAGATACACTCGCTTTCCTAGACACTCTCTCCTTCGATATCTTTTGGCATTTGTCCTCAAAGTCGGTGTCCATTTCGTTTTTTATTAAAGCATGAGCGTAATCGCGTAATGAGCAAGCCCTGTGGCGAATTTGTTTATCGGCGGAGGTCCTACAAGAAATTAATTAGCCCCGGTTTGACAACGTACCACGGTGCTCACTTGGCCGGATTATATTCCAAGGCATTCTGAACTATTAACTCTATATCATTTAAAAAGTCTTTTGCGCATTCGTAGCGATGAAAGTCCAGCTTTGTCATCATTGTTTCTAAGTCCATCGGCTGCTTTATGATAGAGGTGTAATCTGGTACTTCCTCGGTATCCACAGGTTTTGTAAACATGAAAAATCTGAAATTGCAAAACATGGTTTGGACTTTTTTTTTTAATTATAGTTTAAGCATAGAGATATGACACAAAAAAATGGAATGCATCAATTCATTAAAAATGTGTGACAAAAAGTGGACCACTAGTTATGCTCACAGTTTGTTATTGGCCAATTTTTTGCACATGTCACGGAGAAATATTCGAAGCTCTCGTAAAGTATGCTCTTCTTGTTCATACAACTTTCTAGCGTGATCTCCAGTCAATGGAAGCGGTGGAGGAGTGGGTGCTCTTGGAAGAGGCGGTGGAGTTGTTGCTCTTTTCCTAGGGGGCTTAACTTGTTTCATACAAGCATCAATAAGGAGAGGTTTAAAGAATGCAGTTCGTGCGTTCTCATCTGGAGCATTTAATTGATACACCTCCTTGCGATAACGGGAGAAAACATCCTGAAGCTTAAATAGAATTGAATTATTATTCGCCATGCAGCGTAACCCACTTACTTCCTCAGGTAAATTTTCAAATTGCACATCAGCGGTAGCCAACAGAAGAATAGGGATGTTGGTATCCATATGCTGTAGCGATGATAAAAATATGGCCTTGACAGTTTCGTGAACTAAGCTCCATAGCTGGTCAATATTTGGAATGTATATCACACTGGGAATATTTCTTTTTGCTTCCCCGAATACCTAAATGCAGTAAAATTAATCTAACGCAGGCAGTTGCTTTACCCCCTACCTGAATGCAGGCCTCTTCGGGCGAACGCGCCGATTCGCGGTACAACATATTCAAATCAAGCACATAAGCGTGAATATGTTCCATGCGATGTAGAATTGCGGGCGCTAAATATGAAGTTTGGCCGTGCTGTCCGCCATCACCAACTAACAATAACTGCGCAGGTCTATACCCGGCTGACAGTTTTACCCTGTTGGGGATCAGTAAAAATTAGTTATCTAATCAAAGCAACCCTTACTTTGCTAATACTGGATCTAGACCATGTGGAAAGGATTCCTTCAAAAAGCTTAAGGCATTCTTGAATGATTCACCTAATATAGGCTCTAAAACTGGAAGCAATTTCTTTCCTAAAGTATTAGAGATTCTATGCGAAGCAGGTACTAACAGCGACTTTGCTCTCAAAAAATCTACTTTGTTTACCTGCAAAGATACCCAAATAATTATGTCATTAATTACGAGATATTACCTTAACACATTTTGGATCTAAAAGTAGACGGTGATCTGCTGCATACACTTGAGGATAGGTTCTGCGAAAACTTTGAATGACGGCTTCCGAGCACAAAGCTCTCAAATCAGATCCACAGTATCCGACAGCCTGTTCAGCCAAATAAGACAGAAGCTCCTGGCTCGGACGATCCGACCATTGAGACACATGTACATTTAAAATTTCCAACCGTTCCTAAATGAAGCAAATATAAATACTATCTTTCCAATCCATACAAACCTGTTGGGAAGGAAGTGGAAAAAACAGTTCCCGATCGAATCTCCCCGGCCTGCGCAAGGCAGGATCAATGGCATCAATTCGATTCGTCGCCCCTATAACAATTACCTCACCCCTATTATCTAAACCATCCATTAATGCCAGCAGAGTGGAGACAATGCTGGCGTGTATTTGATCCTGTCTAGAAGAACGCACTGGAGCTAATCCGTCTAATTCGTCAAAAAATATTATAGAGGGCTTTATCTCCTGAGCCTACAAGCAAATTTGAGACGAGCATCACGAGAAAAAAATACAAACCTGCTCAAATAGCATTCGCAACTGCCTCTCCGACTCTCCAACCCACTTGCTCAGTAAATCTGCACCTTTACGTAAAAAGAACGAGACCTTGCGAGATCCGAAGCTGCACTCATTAGCTAAAGCTCTCGCAATTAGTGTTTTTCCCGTGCCTAGAAAGGTGATGTTTTTTTGTCTGAATAGACTAAGCTGCTTTGATTACCTGGAGGCCCGTGGAATAAGACACCGCGAGGTGGTTCAATTTGAAACTGCTTGAACACTTCAGGATACATCATGGGCAATAAAATCATCTCTTTCAGGCACTGCACGTGCGAATCTAATCCACCGACGCTGCTAAATCTGACGCTATTGTCAATCGTTTCTGGGCCAATTGGTAGTGGTTTGTTTGAACCAGCGCCTGATTTTATCAAATGATCATTTTTGGAATGCAGATTCTTTGAGCTGTAATAAAAGTGGGGGTAAGCTACAAAATCGCATAAGATATTAAATGTAGTATTGTGCGTTTAAAGGAAAAAATCTGCTTAACCAAATCTATAATAGATTTAAAAAAAAGACTATTTTAGATTAAGCCTAAATGTGCAGTTCTGACAGATTAGCATGCAAATATGTCTGTTGGCCATGAAGCCCAGCTCACACCGCCATCTTGGTGATCACTTTCATGCCAAGAAACGGTATGGCTGTCTTTCCCCCTCGCCCCCCACACCCTATTCACCCGATATAGCTCCGAGTGACATTGTCCGAATAAACCTCAAGAGAAAGCATTTCGCCGACGTGGAGGAGGTGAAGAGAAAAACAACGAAAACACTTGCAGACATCAAAGTAAGTTGAGGAGTTTAAAAAATATTTCAAACAATGGCAGAAGAGATTAGAAAAGTATATTGCCGCTAACGACGAGTACTTTGAACAAGATTGAAGAAATTTTGTAGTAAGATATAAATCAATCAAGATAATCCAAGAAAAGGTTTAATAGCCCAATGGCCCATATGAATAAAAGGGAGCATATGCTTATACTTGCAAAATTCAAAGTAAATATCATATAAATACCCCTTAAATTAACTTACTTGTTTGATCTATATTTCGATTTGCGAGCTACTTCAGAGTCGGACGATGAGCTTGAGCTTGAGTCAGGTGAAGCTTTCCGTCTTGCGAATCTTCTTCGTCTTGGACTTAAAGCTTGTTCTATTTCTGAAAGTACTTTATTGAATGGTTCTGTAATTTAGACATCAGTTTTAACCCAATTTTTGTCGAATACTATGGTACATTGATTTTAGTAAATAAACAAGCATGGAAATAAAAACTTTCTCAACTTAAGAATAATTTTATTATTGATAAAATTATGTCTAGGTGTTGGTGCTATGTAATTGGTGGATTAAATTGTTAGTGACTTCTAATTGGTAGTTGGCAATATGTAGTTGTCTTTTGGTAAAGTGTATTCAGACTAATATATACGTAAATAAAAAAATTCTATACATACTTGGTTTGTTTGAAGGTTTCGGAGCACGCTGCCTTAATGAGTACACTCTATTTACCTCAGATGAACTGGAAGTTTCTGGAACATACACAGTTTAATTAAAGTTTGTAGATATTTCATTAACTACGGTTGCAGAACCCCCATCAAAAACAGAAATTTAAATTATTTTTTAACGACAGTATTCATGGACAAAAAAGCGCACTACATGCAAAGGTAAGCGATATTTTATTGTCTAAACTCAAAATTAGCAAATTCAGAACATAAAATATAACTACTCAGGGTACTGCTCATATTTCTTATTTCTGCTTTTGAAGAATAAATATCTAACGGCAACAAATAAAGTTGATATAAATTAAAATAATAAGAATTTACCTGAACGTTTACGATTTCTACGTTTTGGGGACTCGATACGATTAATAATTCGACGCTTTCGTACATTTCTTATTTCTTCACTACCCGACGAGTCCTGTTCGTCTTCGCTACAATCACGATCTGTACTATCTTAAATAATTAAAGAAAATAATTGGTAGTTCTTCTATCTAGATGGACAGGACAGCAAAATCTCGCAAGAGGTCGGTATGTTAATAATCAATCAATGATGTTAAACAGAAATCTATGCTATTTTAGCAGATGAAATGTTTTTTAGTAGCTAATAAAACAACAGCTCCAGTTATGCATCTCCTAGATCGACTTAAACTGAAAATATAATTTGCATATGCCCTGGAAGGCCTTCTCAGGGTTGGATGAAACCAGGAATAGTCCAGTGGGTCGGAATCCTAGTGGACTGATATATTTAAAAACGAATTAACAATATCTCTATTAAATAAATACATTCATTCAATACAGATTTTATTTAATATTGTAAAACTTTTAGGGATTCTGAGATATTTATTAACAATATCAAACCACTAATTATTATAACAATGAACAAACGAGTATAACATGAAACAAGAAAACTAATTAGAGTTACAATTTAAACATAACAGTTTGGATGAACCTCGAAATTTTAAATTTATTATCCCTCTCTTGTTTTGGGGCCTCAACAGGCTTGCGCCCAATTACAGAGTGACCCGCATAATGCTTTTGAAAATAACGTGTTCTTCCTATGTTTGCATTCCTTCTTCTTTGTTGCAGAAGGTGATGTCATTCGCTGAGGATGATGGGATTCCTACACTATTAGGAGAGAGTTGCTTCACTATTAGCACAGAAGCAGACTGAATTTCTGACGTCGATGCACACCCTTTTGTACCCAGTTTTCATGATGGGGTGTGTCCATGTGACTTGTACCAACTGTCACTGCATTTGCTGGGGGTATGTCACTGTGAGCTTGACAGGGGACATTCATAAACAGCTGATGGCAGTGTTATCCTGATTGTCAAACTGTCAGTTTGAAGCAGGATTGTGGCGTTGCCATATTTCACTACAAATCAATACATATACACTGTATATGAAAGATTCTGATACATTTGTACCACCACCATCATTAGCTTCACCAAATGACTGTCGAGTAAAATCGTTTGACAGTGCGCTGTCAACTATAATGACATATAGAAACCCACCTACCTCGCTACCTACCTATCCTGTGGCTTAAATCACTCCAATTAACCACCTAAATATTATTTTATTATTTATATATATTTTATATTATGTTTATTATATGAGCCAAAGCTAGCTGATGTCGACTGGTTTCTTAAGAAACCATATACTGACCAGGTACAAGAAACCTCTCAAACATGGGCTGGTTACAACAGCCTCATGACAGATGAGAAGCCTGTATCACGGGAAACCATGCTAACTATGATCCCAGAGTCACCAACCAATCAATCAGTGAAGCTTACTGTGATGAAGCAATTAGAGAAATTGAATAGTTTAGTCCATGATATAAGTTCAGATGTAGAGGCCACGAGGAAAAAGGTAGTTGTGATGGATTACTCAGAGATACTTGGGGCTGATCAGTAATGTAAAAAACGTCTATTATGTATGTCTCCCACTTTTTGCATTATCTATTCTATTGATACAAATTTTTACATCAACAGATAGCTCGAAAAATTTATAGCAGACAATGTTTTTGAACCGAGTTTCGAACTGTCACAACAGGACAACAAAATTTGGCACCATACAACGATACCACAAAAAAGTATAACCTTTGAGAGATTTTGCTGTGCATGATAATGATACTTTATGAACGAATTACGAAAAGAATCTGAAAATTAAAATAAAGCTCGACTTTGTCCAACTCCTACGAACAGTTAATTTAAAATGAATGATTGCTGTTAAATTTAGTAGGTATCACCAAAATATAATTTGAACTAATTAATGATGAAGAAATGATGAGCTAAACCTGATAAAGCAGACCATAAATCCCACACGGGAAAATTTATGTGCAAAAATGTGCTTATTATGAGGTTTAGACAACAAGCATCAGTTGTTAATTTGCATACTTACCATTCATACTCTTATGTTCATCAATTTTTTGTTCCTCCTCCTTTGCTTCGTCCACATCGTCATTTTCACTATCTTCTTTTTCGTCGGGCTCTACCTTCACTTTGCCTTCTCTTAATCTGCCATTGGTGACATTATTCTCTTTATTTTCGTTGGACTCTTTTTCAACTTTTTGCTTCTCATCGGCCGCCTTTTCGTTATCGATTCGATGCTGTCTACTGCGCGCATTCTGAGCGCTTGTGTTTTTAAACGTATATAAGTACTTGGCGCTTTTCTTGCCATCCTCAACTCCATTTGACAAACGCGTAGTGCGTCTGGTTTCGTACATTCGCTTGTGAGACTTCGTATTTAAACACTCTTCATTCTAAATTAACACATCGCTTATTAATCCGCGTCGAAAAACACATACTAACCTCAGCCTCACGACTGTCTTCTTCAGAGTACGCAATTCGAAAACTCGGATAGCCAACTTTGGGCATCTGGCTGTCCGTTAACCATGACATTTCCGAGTACTTGATGGTTCGTTTCCTTGTACTTCGACGTACTACAAAAAAATGAAGAAAATTACGACGCAGCGATTTGGAATTACGTTACGATCTTTCTCTGCAGCGCTGTCGTCTGTATTGTATGTAATTGGTGAGTGAGGATCTGCATAACATTTACTGCCTAAAGGACGCAAGGAGAGGGCGGTTCGTTTTTCGATTTGCGACAGCGTTGATCTGGCATGGCGCAAATGACGCGACTTACGTGCTCTGCAAGTACCTCATTTAATCAACATACATGCTGGCAGTGTAAAGAATAGAATAGTGAGACAACCACCGCATGGTTTTGGAAACCAGCAAATTTAAGATGCGCGCCTATCAATTCAAATGGATATACAAAAGCATATTCACTGTAGTTTGATGAAAATATAATATATTCCAAGTAACTCTTGGTACTATAAATCGTGATAAAACAAAAAAAAGTTGAGGGTCGGGTTGTCAAAATATTCAACAACAATGGCAACGACAGTTCTCACCTAATTTGTATAAAAAAATTAATAATAATAAAACAAGTATAAATTGTGTACAACTTTTGTGCAGATAAAGAACATTTTTTTTTAACAGAAGCAGATCAGTAAATACTTGGGTTAAGGTAGTAGCATGCTATCGAAGTTTACCTTCTTGGTAGATAATTAATGGGGAGGGGGCTCTTTACACATAAACATTAATTAAAAACTGCTATCCACACTTTCAAAACCTACGCTTACAGGGTGTACTGCGAGAAAACAGGCATTTTACTACACGTTCCTTAGGTGAATTTAAGTCTGAAAATGTCCTAATGAATCTAAGTCCGCAAATACTTCGGCAAATCATATGATTTTTTCCATTCAGTAATATTAATAATGACCCATACACCACCATACTGTAGTAAAATTATTTCAATTAACGAAAAAAAATAAAGTAGTTATGAAATTAAATATTTACAATAATTGCTCAAAGTATCCACCATTGCATCGCTAATAGATATCTCTCGTCCAGACGTTCCACTTGCCCTTTATAAGTATCCTCTGTGACACTTTGTTTTTGAGATATTCGTTTTGATCTCATCAATAGGTATGTCTCGTCTATATATTTATTCTAAGATATTTTTAGAATGCTAGAACAATTCCCTTAAAAGTAAACATCAAAATTGCCGGACGAACGGACGGACAAAATGCAAACAAAAGCACATTTTTTAATTCTTAAAAAAATGCACTAAAAAGGTTGTAATGTTTATTTTTTTTTTTTATTTTAGGCATCACAGGTCATTAATGTTTAATGTCTAAGGAAATTTACATCATTGTGTAAATTAAGAGAAAACTTACGTGAACATACCAAATTTTCGCATATTTTGGCAGAAATTTGGCCTTAATTTACTAATAACAGAGCTACAAAAAATTAAATGGTAATCCCCAATAAAAATTAGCAAAAAAACCTTAACAATCAAAAGAATTATAATCAATATTTAGTAGTATAATATAAAATACTAAATAGAATATAACAAAATTAAAAAAAAAACCTGAAAAAATATTAAACACTCGTAAAAACATTGCGACACTTTTTCAATAAAAATTTTATTGTTGGCTTTTTAATTCAGATTCTGTGATCTGTTGACAAAAAGCTTATATAAGCGATATAACCCAAACAGCACAATTTTACGTAGGTAAGACTCTATTTTAGCGAATTTTCCAATGGAAGGCGTTATTAAGGCCACTTTCTCCATCTGAAGTGGCATGTACTCTCAGTTTTTAAGATATTTAGTGTGTTCTTTTTGCATTCTATAGCTTACAGCTCTGGCACCTCAACCAAGAAAAATCTTGACAATTAATGTGCGCATGCGTGCATTATACTCGAAAAACAAGAAACACGAACTGTTGTAAACAAATTAACGGTATGCAACCAACATTACAACAATACGCCAAAATCCATAAACGTTATACCTACTTCTTCCTACATATTTAGACAGTGTGTGGCGCGTTTATTAACAGATAGAAAAAAGTGTATATACAAAAATGGTGGGGTTTTCAATCGCCAGACAATGTGTAAAGTAAAAAAACAATTGAATTCCGCATAATTAGTAAAAAAATGAAAATTTGGTAGTTTTAATGGAACACACTTTTTAAATTTCAAATTTTGAATAAATCTTTTGTTTCTGATTTCAAAAATATATACTACGTTGAAATTTGCAATGACCGTTTTTGAAGTATTTGCGTTTATTTATTTTTTTCGTACCTACCCTAAAAGATTTGAATCATTGATTCTACTTTCTGATGAAATTCCGAGGGAAATTTGTTATTGAGATAACATGTACAAATACAGAGAACCTGCAGCTTGATCTCCAATGTATTTTAGTACGATTGGCTGGATTGGAATGGTAAGTTAGGTGGCCCCACAAATTGAATAAGAATTTAATCTCCAATGAATCATATTTGCGAATTTTGCAATATCACTGATAGTTATTCCTGAGGTTATTCCCAACTTCCCAATGTAGCTTCAACATCTCTAGATATCTGGAGGAAATCCGAATATAGACTGATTTCAGATATCACCAGAATATCTAAGGATAACTATGGGAATCCAAGGATATCTATGGAAATCCAAGGGTGTCTCACGGGTTTCTGGTGGATATCCATGGATTTCCACACTAAGTGGATTTTTTGTGTACAAAATTTGATGTTTGATTTTCCCCTCGGTACATGTAGATATATAATGAGCTGTTTACTTATAATTTTTCGGACTCTGGAAGCCTATCAATTACTCATTACATGAAAAGTTGAAAAACAAAAATAAAGAAGAACAGAATTTATTTATATTTACAAAAAAATAGCACACAAAGTAGTTTGATTTAAGAACCCCCTGTACTGAACAGCTTTTCCTAAAAGGTAAAATAAATTCACTGCATAAATGTATGATAATAAAAATATGAAGTGCTACCTCTATTGATAGAATCATTGATAAAGACACACCAGAATTTTGTAAACTATGTTATTGTCACTAGTTGCTAATTATGTGTGTGGACGAAATCTAGGAAATAATAAGTTAAATAACTTAGGGGCCATTTTTTAAAATAAATAAAATTTCACACGCAAGGTGCCCACCCTGGCTCACCCTCGATCATACACTTGAAAGTGTAGGTACATGTATAATACATTTTAAACGATTTCGCATTATGTAGATCCTCAGAATCCGAATACTTGGTACTGAATTTCCAAAAATTTACTAGATCTTCACCTAAAGTGATCAAGCATGGTAAGGTGGCAATTGTTTTCAACAGCTGCCCCCCTTTCAGGTTATTGTCTCCTGAGTCACGAAATCTGGTACAAATCTGTCTCCCCATAAGGTGGTCTCCGGTGGTCTCACTATTCCTTACACTGTAGTGTTAGAAACTACTTACCTAGAGGAATACATGTCATCTTCACTTTCGTTCCCATTACAAGAATCAGTGTCATGCATTTTACGAGTCGAGTACACAGACAATGTGTGCCTCTGCTTTAATGCCCGATTTCGGATTCGCTTCGCTAAAGAAGTTTCTATTGAAATGTACAACAAGAACAGTTTAACTTACATGGATATCTCCTCTTGAGCTCCCTTACGCAAGGAAGAGATTTGGTTTTATCTGGTGAACTCCATGAGTGGTCCTCCTCACTTTCTGTGCCGCTTTCATTTGAACCTTCCAAATCTGCACCCAACTGAACAGAACTCTGAGAATAAACAAATTTTATGATAAATAAAATGAGGAAAGTAGAAGACAATTTTAGATCTAATGCAAATGATAGGTAATTTTAGATGCATCCACAATTAATTAAAAGGTTAAATGATCGAGTGATGTGGTTAACACAAGGATTCTAAACGTCAGACTGCATACTATTAAGGAGACATTGAAATAGCAGATACACATACCCGTGTACGATGGCGCAGGCCGTACTCAGGTGTAGTTGTTGTGGAATCCATACGGCGAGTGTGTACCATACCTACACGTGCTATCACACCGATTCTGTACAATTCTCATACAAATATGCAAGGTATTATGTACAAACGTAACCAATTGAGATCTTTATTATAAATTATTAGCACAAATGTCATAAATAATTTAAATATTAGGTTCGATGCATTAAAGTTAATGCTAGCACACAAAAGATTAGTAAAACTGCAATCGTATGAATGAAATGACACTTAAAATAGGACTAGGCGGGACACTAAGACTAGTGTTAAGAATCCCAAGGAGACAGGCGATAATTAATTATGGTAATTTAAGTAAATAAACGATGAAATATAATAAAATGGTAAAGGAGAAGAATTGACTACACCTAGAACTACAACCAAATGACAGTAATCTGACCAAACTCTCAGTTGCTTACAGTGATATTGTATAATAAAATTTCTTTAAGACTTACAAAAATATTAAACTTCTCAGTCACCCTTCAGGTTCCACTTAATAATAAAAGAAAATTGCTTAAACAGAACACAAAATTCTTTCTTTTTACTCAGGTTAGTGACTTTAATTTTTTACTGGCTTCTGGTTAGCCAGACCTTTTTTGTGGTTATGTTTTGGACTTACAGTGTTGCCAAATTGCGTCGATATATGATTCGAAGGGGTACATAAAGTGATAACTGATTTGATCACTATCACACACATTTTTTTTAGTCGTCCTTCGCGCCCCCTCTCATTTCACCTGCTTCACGTCACGTCATTTCTCATATTTCACACCCTGTTCAAGCCTCCCTCGTGTTTCCTTTCCTTCCTACAGCTATCATCCTTTGCCGGATGCTATACATTTCATTCATTCATTCTCATTCAAGCCGTCTTCGCTTCGCACATTTCTCTCACTCGTCAGTTGTTCTGCATGACTGCTTCAAACATTTCTCCTTTTCTTCGCTTCTTGCAAAGATCATATTACACGATCTTTGCTTCTTGTTTGTCATCATTGCTGATCAAGGCGCCACAGTGACCAAACCACATGCTCGGTAGTTTCATCTGCCTTGCCACAAAACCTGCACGTGAGTTCTCACACAAAGCCCAATATGTTGTGCAGGTGATATAGTTGACCCTCCAGTGAGGACCCGGTGATCTTCCCAATGTGGGTTCTTCCTAAGCAATCCGGGTTCAGCCTCACTGCTCCCTGTTAAGGAGAATAGCTCTCCGATCTTAGGAAGACAGGCCGGATCACCCCTCTTCTTCTCCAGCTAGGGGATCGGACCTGAAGGTTTCCTCCCAGGCTGCCTCGATCCTTCTATTCGTCCAAATCATTTAGCCGTATGGAAGCCTTCCGAGCTTCTGCCCTCACAGCTAAGGGTAAAGGCTCTAGTCCCAGGTGCGTCCATCGCCAAAGTTTACATCTTTTTCACCTCCTTTTCTCTATGCCTGCTTCAAACCTATTCAAGCCTTTTTACATATCTTAAACGTCTCACCACTCCATTGCGTTTTTTTTTTGCTTACGTTTTCTTCACGTCTCCATTGATTTTACAGAGTATAATCAATGACTCTCCTTCAAGCCTCCCTCCCTAGTCGTCGTCCTTAACTTAAAATTGGCAACGTCCAATTGTATCAAGGCGGGAAATCAATTTGTCATTTTTGACAACAAAATCCCTAAACAAAACAAACGTCATCATGAACAAACCTATAAAAATTTTAGTAACAAATAAAAATAATAAATAATCATTGTTCAAACTACAGAACATTACGAGTTGTGCTTTCATCAAATTAACAGCAAGTAGAAATGTTAACGGAGTAGTTATCGATCATATAAGTTTGCACTAACTGTAGTATGTGAATCCGAAATGTACAAAAAATGTGGTATTATCTCGAAAAGGCACGACTGGCGATTCAGGATTATGTGGGTAGGTATTGGGTGAACTTTTTCCAGTATGTTTTGTTGTTTTGCTTCAGGGTGCAATATCGTTCGGTCGACAAAGTGCTAGGCCTTATTGATATTATGACATAAGTTACTGTTAGCCGTGTTTTAGATGTGACAGTGTTGTCTGTAATATATTTACATTTTGAGATTGTTTCATACAGTCTCAAAATGGCTACTAAGTTGTTTTACACTCACGGAGAATTTTGTGCAAGTCACCCTTGGGAGCTTATAGTAGGTGTACTAACTTTAATGACAAGCATGCTAACATTGGAGCAACATTATCCACGACACGATGAAATTGGGTTTCTGGAGACTGAACGTAATGGCGCAGATGCTATTGTAATGACATTGATACGCTGTGCTACACTGCTTCATGGTTACTTCCAACTTAGACAACTGTGTAAAGTGGAACATCACATTTCAGCCATAGTTTCTTTATTCACAATTTTCTCATTTATTTTTACTTGGATGATCACTATTCATTTCCCAATTGAAGCTGTTGATTTACAAGATGCCCTACTCATTTTTTTGTTTTTAATGGATACGACTAGAGCAAGAAAGCTGGCTCAGTTTGTTTTCAACAACGGTTCACGAGAAGAAGTGGCTAGCAGTATCGCAACCGGTGTGTCCCTATTAGGGCCGTCCATGTTGTTGGATACCATCATCGAGCTACTGATTATTGGCGTGGGAGGTCTGTCCGGATTAACCAAGCTTGAGCCACTTTTATACTCTGCATCATTAGCAATAGCTGTGAATTACGTTATATTAATGACACTTTTTCCTGCTTGCTTATCACTAATACTGGGATTATCATACTTGACTAAGACAGTTAGGATTACTGTAGGATTAGAATTGGAGAAGTTTAATCCAGTTGTACAGCGTGTTAAACTGATTATGTGTGGAGGATTGCTACTGGTACATTTTAATAACTGGAACTCCTTGAAGGAGTATCTTGTCGTCAAGATGAATTGTGGTGGGTTGCTCAACACAGTCCACGGGTGGTTGTTGTGGCGGACGGACTATCTTTTAATTTTAATTTTTTTATTGGTTTTACTTGCACAGTTTGTGCTTTTCGAACGAGATCAACTGCTTACTTTCATTATGTGTGACAGAAACATCTCTGAAAGCAAAGAAGTACAGCAGAGCACTTTAAAAGAATGCCTAAGGATTTATATTTCTGAGAACAGTGCTACCAATCTAACAGATAAGGAAGTAATTAATCTTGTAGAAAACAAACATGTTCAACTATACCAAATTGAGAAGGCAGTGGGAGATGCTGAACGAGGAGTAAAAATCCGTCGACAAATTCTTGGTGAGCAAAAAAATCTTTCTACCGCCCTACAGAAGATACCCTACGAAAACTACAACTACCAAGATGTTCTTGGTACATGTTGCGAAAATGTGATTGGGTACATTCCGGTGCCCGTCGGTATTGTAGGCCCCCTACGACTAGATGGCTGTTTAATTCATGTTCCAATGGCAACCACCGAAGGATGCTTGGTTGCCAGTACTAATCGGGGGACTCGTGCCATATTAGAAACGGGTGTAACAAGCCGCGTGGTATCTGATGGTATGACAAGAGGACCGGTAGTACGCTTCCCGTCGATCGTCGAGGCTAATGACTGTAAAATGTGGTTGGAGAAGACAGAAAACTTCGCCACAATTAAAGCCAGCTTTGATTCTAGTAGCAGATTTGCAAGACTGACCAAGGTGTACGGGCGCATGGCCGGTCGGTACTTATTCATCCGGTTTGTTGCCACAACTGGAGATGCCATGGGAATGAATATGCTATCCAAAGGCACTGAATTGTCATTAAATTGCTTGCGAACCTACTTTCCCAGTATGGAAATTGTTAGTCTGAGTGGCAACTTTTGTACGGACAAGAAACCATCTGCTGTCAACTGGATTGAAGGTAGAGGAAAGTCTGTTGTTTGTGAAGCGATAGTGCCCGCACACACCGTTACTACAGTATTAAAAACTTCGGCGTCTGCAATGGTTGATGTGAACATTTCTAAAAATTTAATTGGATCATCTATAGCAGGTAGCATAGGTGGATTTAATTCTCACGCCTCCAATATAGTTACCGCAATATTTATCGCGACCGGGCAAGATCCAGCCCAAAATGTGACCAGTAGTAATTGCATTACATTAATGGAACCCTGGGGAGATGATAGTCACGATTTATATATATCCTGCACAATGCCTTCAATTGAAATAGGAACCGTGGGTGGTGGAACCATATTAGCTGCTCAGGCTGCTTGCTTAGATTTATTAGGTGTGAAGGGTTCTCATCCGGAGAATCCAGGCAAAAATGCCGATAAATTAGCTAGAATTGTTTGTGCCTCTGTCTTGGCTGGAGAACTTTCGGTTATGGCAGCGCTAACAGCTGGACATATTGTTACAAGCCATTTAAAGTACAATAGATCTTCTACTACTCTTAATAATTAGGAGCTGTGTGTGTAATTATTGATATTGTAGCTAATAATCTCGGTGTACGTAGGTTTTTGCAGATTATCAAATAAATTGGTCTTATAATCTTTTTAGTTAATTACTCAAACAGTATGTATGGTGGTTTATTTGCCGTGCACAGCACGGACTTAGAGCAATTTCAGGTAAAATAGATTTCTACATTTTTGATAGAAATGTTAATTGATAAATACAAAGATACGCAACTATGGCGCCCGATGGTTACAAAATGTATGTATTTTCAGCATGTATATGTTGATGTACAACTTGTTAATTATAGTTTGACCACCGCCATAGATGAGAAGATTAATTCTAAGCAAAAAGTGTTATTACATTATACATTTTTTTTGTAAAATTAATACATTTCCAATTTATTTGCGACCGTAGGTATCAGTTTTCTATACAAAATGTTCAACCTGCATACAGGGAGAGTCTAATGTAAACTCAAATTATATTCTTTTACAATTTTCCCGTTCTTTTGCATTTAACCATTTACATTCTTTAATAACGTCATTATTATTTAGTAAAAATGCAACATGTTAGACGCACTCGTTGACGACTAACTTTTGCCCGCGACTGCGTACGCGCATAAACATTGCACTCTTGGCTTAATTCCATTTCGGGCAATGCTTTGGGAGTACTCATTTTAAGTCACTATCTTTTTCAACTTGAAAACGTAAAAGCCCGTATTTTCCCGTTCCTATAGAAATTTTGGGAAGTGTTTTACTAAATCAGAAACCTTCACGGTCAAAAAATGTATGTAGGTATCTTAAAATTTTAAAAAAAATTTTCTGTTTCGCTTTTGTTTAAAAAAAATTCCATGTGATGAGAAATTAAATACCAAATAAGTTTTATTTGAAACATTTTTCAATAAGATGAATATTTACAATCGATATTCCATAGTTTTCGGACACCCTGTATACAATTAATGCACTACTCATTCTAGTACTATAAAAAAGTTCAATAAATTTAATTAGAACCAAAGTGTGGATTATAATCTACGTTAGTTTAATTTGTAGTATGGTAGACATTTGGGCTTTAGCGTTTTGCGCATCTAAAAATAAAAAATTTCCTAAAACAGAAAATTAGTATTGCAATTCAAAGAGGGAATGCAAGTTGCATTATGGGAACTTTCAACAATTCTTTCAAGCTAGAAGAGATTTTTTATTTGTGAAATGCGTTTTAAATTAAAATAAATTGTTCAAAATTTCCTAAATAACTGAAAGCAGTAGGTACATTTTTGTTTGTTGGATTGAAAAGAATTTTTTGTTCAAACAACGATTCATTAGGTCATGGCGCGCTTATCTCAGAGTCTAGCCTGGCTGGTAACAAGCTTAGCTTCATGGAAAAAATGTGTACAAACTAAATAATACTATCTTAAGTGGTCTCAATAAATGTTAATGTATGATTTTTATCTGACGTAAATGTCAGTAAGAACTTTTGCTTATATTTTAATATGAAACGATCTAAACAAATTTTTATTATTTCAGTGGAATATATCGACGTAGACTTCACCCTATGGCTTACGTGGCTGCTAGCACCGGTTGTGCTAACATTCCTGCTTCCATTAGTAATCGCTATTATATTGTATATTGATGCTTTAATTGTTTACATTTATAAGTTACATTGGAACACGTTGAGGAGATCGTACGATTCAGAGAGTAGATGGGATGCGGCTCGAAAGACACTCGCTGCCATATGGGATGCTCACGGCCGGATTTGGCATGGTACAGTTCAATTCAAAGTAAATTGTGTATGATCCATGAAATGAGTCATACACAACTTATTTTGAGTGAAGTATACCTGGTTCTCATAACATAAAATTGTATATTTGCAGGGTATGAAGTTCGGGGATTAGAAAATATACCCGATTCTGATCCTGCGCTTATAGTATATTACCATGGAGCAATTCCCATAGATCTCTACTACTTCATGTCGCATATTCTTCTAACGAAAAATAGATTAGTACGTACCGTAGCTGACAACTTCTTGTTTAGAATTCCTGGTAAGTAGTGTTGTAGAATAATGCACATAGATTAAGGAAAAGCATATAATTAAGATAATCACAGTCAAAGATGTAATGTGTGCAATATACACATTAATCAAGATTATATGTCAATCTACATACATTTTTTAATCTAGCAGGCGCTTACGTCACATTTCCTCCAGTAGTCGATTCAAAATAATCTACAGCTATTTTTTTTTCCAAGAGTACAAAGGAGTAAGTAGAGAATCGGATAATCTTCTTGGTATATTAGCACCTATGCGTGGCTCAAATGCTGTTCAAAGATCTCGCTCTTTTTCTGATTTCGAGAATTAAATTTAGCACGCTCATAGATTATTTTCCGCTGCCCTGAGATGCAGTGTGTTGCCTGCAGTTTTTGCATTTCCGAAAGCACTTCGACATCGTTGACCATGTGGTCCGTGGCTCCGGAGTCGATATCAGTGGAAATCGACACCTTGCACGCGACGTGGTCATCTTGTTCTTGCTGAACATTGTTGGTTTGCTTCAGTTGTCTGCACTCTGACTTCTTGTGGCCTGGGTGTCCGCAATTGTAACACTTGAGTCTCGTTGCTTTGAAATGAGTAGGCTGCATGTGAGATGCCGATGAATCGTTGCTCCCTACTTGTTCTTGATGGAACTTCTCACACATGATCCAGAAGCTTTCCCTTCACGAAAGATAGTGTAGGTAAATTATTTTGCTTCATTGGTGGCAGCGTTAAAAGAAGATGGGGTACGATGTCAACATCCTCCAGCACATTTTCCAAGAAATTGGCAGGTATTCCCACTGCGTTAGGGCATTGTGCGCGGGCGCACCATCCTGTTGAAACCAACATTTGCCGACTATTGTTTGTTTATTGTGTGCTGTATATGGTTGTATTGTATTTGTAATTAAAATACTACTCAATACACACAGTATGTACTTTTTATAGGCCCTATAAAAAATTAAGTTAATCATAATTTCTCCGAAACGAAATGTTGTATTTAGAATCTCTCAATGGTGTAAAATTGGTTGTTTTGTGAGGAAAAAAGTATTTTTGGGATGCATCAGCACAATTAATTCGAGGATTAATTAACTCATGTGGTACTAGGAAGCATAGTTAGGCTTTCAAATTTGTCTATGGTTGCAATTCATTGCGTCAGGTTATTATTTTAGGTTTTTCCATATTATCGGAATGCCTACAAATTATACCGGGAACGATACAGACGTGCTCCAATTTACTCAAAGATGGAAATCTCTTAGCCATAGCTCCCGGAGGCGTCTACGAAGCACAGTTCAGCCATCAATACACTTTGATGTGGAAGAAACGTCTAGGTTTCGCAAAAGTCGCCATAGATGCTAAAGTTGTAAGTCGAATACAAAAAATATGTTGCGCTTGTCTTACGCACTTATTAAAGCAAATCATTCCAATGTTCACCGAGAATCTACGCGAATCGTTCAGGGCCATTACCATTGGTCGCAGGTTTTTTTTAAAGCTGTACGCAAAAACAAAGTTTCCATTTGCCCCACTCTACGGTGGATTTCCTGTAAAAATGATCACGCATATCGGAAAACCCATATCGTACGATCCGGAGCTAGGTCCAGAGCAGCTGCAAGCCAAGGTAATGTCAATATTTCCATAACTACGAGCTTCAAATGTTTGTTTTAGATTGCAAATAGTATTAACGAATTAATATCGAATAATCAGCGGATGCCGGGAAGTATTTTACACGCATTGGCAGATAGGATTCCACGATTGAAAGAGAGACACAAATTGACTCGACAATTAGGCCATATTCAGTGAACACAAAGTATTCAATTGTAAATGACAAGAAAACATATTTTTATAAGACAAATTCATCATTCTAGTCTTTAATATGATTTTTAGTATAATAATTGGTGCTATGAAGTATGTTGCTATATTTGTGTAGAAGAGCCGATTGTGACATAGTTTTTTTGTACCTACATTCCATTTGATTCTTCATGGAATATTTGGATATATTTATTTAAGAATGTGTAGGAATTATGGTGAAAGGAGCCTAGTATTTACAAAAATTAATAGACAAAAAGGTAGGTATGTGATAGAAAGTAACGAAATTTAAATTTCATTTTAAGACAGCACTGAAAGTGACTTAAACGTACTTGTCTCTTCTTCCCTTACCTTTTTGCATTATGTTTGCTGTGATTCCTTTTGGATGATCGATAATGTACTTATAATTTTTTATTAATGTAAATATTTTCATAGATAAAACCACAGTATAAAATTTAAGTTTGTATGATTGTTTCATTTAAAAATTCGGGTTGTCGTTTTTCTCCTTGGAGTTTATCATTGGGACTATGCATAAATGCGGAACTATAAAACACCGGAGTTATTTTTTTAACAAAACTCAGCAACACTTAAAATTTCGGGTTTTTTAAATGGGTCATTTGCGATGAACTTGGGGTAGTTCGCGCACAGTTGGCGAACTTTTAAAATTAAAGCATCATTAACGGAATAATAATTTCGCTTTACTTGAAAGAAAAAATAAATGAATATACAAATTATATTAGTCTTGTACGCTTATACCTTCGATACGTTCAAACAAATTAAACTGTTTTTAATTAATTACCCCTTTCTCCGACATCGGAAAAATATGGACGGTGTCAAACTTCAAGTTTTTTAAGAGCGCACCTAACGGATGTTAGAATAATACGAATGTTATCAACTGGCATTTTTGATAATTAAAATAATTGTATTTAACATCTACACTGTACAAATTACAAAATTGGCATTCCCATTGCTTAAAAATACATGAAGCATTTACCATTTCCTATTGCGTATAAATAATGGATTATTTCCTACTTTAACAAAAAGACAATAAAATAATAACAATTGTCGCTTATTGAATCACATGTTTTTTCATTAAAATCACGCATTTTTTTCACTTACACTTAAGGGATAAAAAATTCCCACACCATTTACGTTAAAATGTAGTTTGTACACTTAATCCGGTAGAATGACAGTACGAAGGGTATCTTGAGGATTTGTAGTCAAAATTAATGTGGCCCCATTGGATACGTCTAAAGACACCCCGCCGTCGATTACCAAACATGCATCTATACATTTAGATTTAATAGCAATTGACGTGCAGAAGTCTCTAGATCGTATTCCTTTCGGCTGGGGCCATACTGCAGCCGATATCAAATCTCGAATTGTGTAACTAAGTCGGGTGTCGCCTGTAAAGCATTGAATAAAAAGCTGTTTGTAGTCGGTGCATTCACCTGGTTCAAAAATTAATTTTTTGTTGTATTCGGCGCTCACAGCTTCAGCAAGCTCCTGAATATTAGCCTTTGAATCCGTTTTAATGAGACTGATGAGATCAGCAGCGCACTCAGTTGAAACTCGATTCATACTCGAATGCCACGAAGTTGAACCCGTACCGGTGGTTACACACAATCCTGAACATTTCATATTTGTTGGTCGTTCATTGCCATTTAAAGTTACCTCTAAATAAGACACGCGAGCAGATAAACATTCACCTATAAAAACCTGCAGATAATTGAATATAAAAGTCTGTAAGCATTACAAGTTACCTCATTTAAAGCTAAGTACGGCAAAATGTATTCGTTACTTTGATTCAGCTCGTGCTCTTTCGTAAATGGCTCATAATTGCAATTTTTGTCATATACATGCAAATGTGTCGGAATTACCGGACATGTCTGACCCAATAATTTCATTCTGATTCTAGTGCGCAGCAGCCAAGAAAATTGTCCCTACAATCATTCAAAATTCATTCCAAAAGGAAATGTTAAATTCTACCTTTTTTAACAACTCAAGTGCATCGCTTATATTTTCCGAGTAGTGTTTCGGCAGACACAAATGTCCTTCTGATCTTGTAGGATCTGAATTAAATCCGATCACTGCCCTTTTATTGTCCTTAATTTTACTAGCAGCTAGCAAAAAAGTACCATCACCTCCGGTTGGTATTACTACATCCGCCCATTCAACAGCCTCATTTGAATAATTCATTCTGTAAACACATCAAATGGTAGCCAATAGGGGAGCTCCCTTGTGGAGTTCCATAAGTCGAATGAAAATTTTCAAAATATGCAACTTTCAAAAACTAGAAGATCATGTCTACTCTAATTTTGCAAAAATGCTGGAATATTAATTTGCAGACTTCCGACTTTCAAATCCGCATGGAAAGCGACAAATGGAATTTTCTTTCATCGCAGCCTTTTTTGGGCACATGTACCTTTAAAAAAACAATTGCACTTACCTATTAACCACTCTAATATCAGTAGCAACAGCTTTCAAATTTTTGATAACTTTTAATTCAAAATCCTTGTGAAGGTGATAGAAGTATGACAGCCTATCGAAATCCAACCCATTTTTCCGTAATTCATTTTCAAATTGTTCATCTGTCAGAGTTTTATGTCTATTTCGTTCGCACTCATAAAGAGAGAGTTTCGTTAATACTAACACTTTTTGAAGATTAAGCTTATTTGGGTGTGAACGGTTTGATAAGCTTTTTTTAAGTACTCTGGAGTTGGTACCTACAATCAAATAGAATAATCAAATTTTCAAAATTACTTAAAGTAATACAGAAAAGTGGAAAAAGCTTTGTTAAACTATATAGAATCCATTTAGAAAATGTGTCATGTAAAATACAGCCAACAATTGCGTAAGTATCCGTCCATCCATAATTCTTAATTATTTTAACCACATGCTTGTAGTAAAGACAATCATATCTCATATTATAAAAATTCAGACGTGGGCATGCGCAACCTGCGCAATTCTAAGTTCATCTACCTATCCCTTGCAATTCCAAAGATTTTTAATAAAGGTTTCATATTTTCAAGCCTAAAGGTCCAGGCCTTTATAAATGGAATTGGAATTCTTATCCGCAAAGTTGAAGAACCTTAACGAAAGGAACAAGCTTTTGAAAACAGTCAGAAAAGACTTAAATAGAGTTTCAAACTAAAAAGAAAATTCAATGCCTTTGCAAATGGATTTAAATCTTTGTGTGAAATCAAAAACTAACCAATGTCATTTGAGTCCGACATTTGTATTTCATTATATTGTTGAACTGTAAAACTGTTATAAATCTTAATTTGAGTATAGAACTACAATAAAATGCAAGATTCGTGATAACAGCAAATCATATGCCATCTGATCTTAATACATTCTGTAATCGGTCAAAAAATATGCACAACTCTGTATATAAACAGTACCGCACTGAAGTTATAAAAAAATAAGACGAACAAGAACGAACTGTCAAATGTCAAATTGGTGACAATTCAATAATTTGCAAATTTTAAATGTCGTTCCCAAATACTTACTTTGAATGATATTCTTAAACAGAAACGGTGGTTTATACATTGAAGCAAATTGTATTAAAATACGCTATACAGAAAAAGTACATGAACACCAAACGCCAAATTCCACCATTTAGGTTATAACACTGTCACTTTACGCACTTTGGAATCTGTGTGAAGTTAGCAAACAATGCCAAATATTTAAAAAATCTCTTCTAATTTAAAAAAATGTCCGACGAAAAATTGTTAGTATCGTTTGCGTGCCAAAGGTGCCTTCAACCACTTCGGCTGGATGACACATTTAATTACTTAAACGAGCACACCCTCGCCGAACTAACTTGTAAGTCTGTCAACCTGATTTTGTCAATTACAAAGTGTCTCTGTCTCAGTACCTGTTATATCAAATCCTGATGTCGATCTCGAATCACAAGCAACCAGCGTCGATCACTTCGTTCATCCGTGCCGCCTTTCGGACTCTGGGAATGGGATAAACGGTTTCATGCTCATATCCGACTCGGGAGAGGTCGAAACGATAAGTAATCAAATGAGGGTAGGTACTTACGTAGTGGCCGCAATGAATTCAATGTGTTTCAGGTACGCGCGACCTTGTTTGATACCCTCTCGGAGAATTCTCATATCGATCATCCGCTATGCGACGAATGCGCGGATGCTCTTATTGAAATGCTGGAGCAGCAAGTTAAACTGACGCACAACGATTACGATGATTACTGTGAATATTTACGCAAGTACCTATACTTTGAAAGTTGAGGCAATTGATCTTGGAAAGTTTTGTAGATTAGAAAGTGACAGTGAGGATCTACATCTGGATACATTAGAGCAAGAATTACACAGTCTTCACGATGAAGAGAAACGTTTATTGGATGAACTTGAACGTATGAAGGAGGAGGAAAGTGCCATAGTGCTAGCGATCGAGGAACAAGAGAGGATATCACAACGTTTGACACAGGATGAGGAACGATATTGGAGGCAATACACAAGCCATAGGCGAGATTTAATGGCAACTGACGATGAGTATAGGAGTGTTGAATGCCAACTTGAATATACACAGTCACAATTAGAAAAATTAAAGAAAACCAACGTTTTTAATGCTACTTTTCACATATGGCATTCTGGACATTTCGGTACGATTAACAATTTTAGATTAGGACGTTTGCCTTCTGTACCAATCGACTGGTCAGAAATTAATGCGGCTTGGGGGCAAACTGCATTGTTACTAGCAGCTTTAGCTCGTAAAATAAATTTAACTTTCGATAGGTATAAATTAGTTCCATATGGCAATCATTCCTATATCGAGGTGGATTTTAATTTATTACCAAGTTTCAAATTGACCAAGTTCTTGTAGGTACTCTCCGATCAAAAGGAGTTACCGTTATTTGGGTCAGGTGGATTTCGGTTCCTGTGGGATACCAAATTTGATGCCGGCATGGTTGCGTTCTTAGACTGCTTGCAACAATTTAAAGAAAAAGTCGAAGAGGGCGACAAGGATTTCTGTTTACCTTACAAAATGAATAAGGGAAAAATCGAAGATTCCTCTTCCGATGCAAATTACTCGATAAAGTATGTTTTGTCTTTCCTTTAAAAGCTGTCCTAATCATAATTTCAGAATACAGTTTAACTCCGAGGAACAATGGACCAAGGCACTCAAGTTCATGTTAACTAATTTAAAATGGAGTTTGGCGTGGGTCTCTTCTCAATTTGGTGCCGATGATAATGAGACTAATTGAAAAATTTATTTAAATAGCTTTTATTGTTCAATATTTGTTGGAAAATTCTTGTATCTCCTTTTTTTTATTTATTATAACTATTAATTTTTAACAAATCCTTCACCTATCACCTTAGTGAGATCCTATTCTCAAATATTAAAGAATTCCTTCAAAGCTTGGCACTTAAAGGTTAGATGTTGAAAGTTTCAAGACCGTTTAAGGATTATGAAAGCTCTCATTGGAGGCGCTTAAAAACTGTTACAGACTCATAAGTTAAGTACCCAAAAACCCCTTAAGGTCTCTCTAAATCCAATTGAGTCCTTCAAAGCCTCTATAAGGTCCTGAAAGACTCATAGAATTGTTTCAATGCCCATAGAGAAACTTTACGTATGTCCCATATATCAGTTGTTAGGTATGTTATATAGATATAATAAGTACTGGCTGACTAATATTTATTTATTTCTTTAGCCCCCCGAAATCGATAGCTAAAGAAATACACAAATATTAGTCAGTCGAGTACTTATTATACCTGGTATAATATTGACCCATAGAGACTTTGAAGGACATCTCTATAAGTCAATTAGAGGGTTCTCAAAGCCTTTAGACGATTTTTGTGGTATTTTAGATATTTATTTGGAGTCACATGGAGACAACGATTTTAAAGATTAAATGCTAATTCAGGATCTCAAAGCTCCTTCAGAGTATCTCTTTGGGAAATCCATGTACACTCCTAGAGGAAAAAACGGCTTCAGAAGACTTGTAGAGTCTCTGAAGGTTTTAAAAGGTCTTAGAAATTGTTGGAACTCTAGGGGGCTCTTAAAATTTAGATGAAGTTTAACGGCTATCATATATATATGCTTTGATCAAATTTGCATGGCCGAATCAGACAGTGCATTCCAGTCAAGTCACCCTGTATAAGTTGGTTGATATTGATTCTATAAAACAAGTTGTAAATCAGCATATGCATGATTAAAGCGCATTTTTGGTAATGCAGGTCAGTATTTTATTAGCGAAGTTTAAAATTATCGATCTCACGAGTAATTTTGGCTGCTTTAAATAATCAATTTTATTTAATTTCAATTGAGGGTACGTCTCGAGGTACGTCTTCATTTTGTAAAACAAATCACAAAGTAAATAATAAGTTTTTATACTGGTAGCGCTATCTAACGATACAATTATAGCACCTCCGAAACCCATATCGAAATTATTTTCTTCAATTATCGATCTCACAAGTAATCTAAAGCAAAATAGACTAGTGCCTGCACATCTACACTATAGCAGAAAGCTTCTAGTGAAAATTTGAAGTCTCTAGCTATTGTAGTTGTGGAGATCTAACGCGGACAGCCGGCCTGCCAGCCATAACGAATATAATAGCGTATTTTTTTCAAAAATGCGCTAAAATCGCAAAAACACGTTTAGTTTTCAGAGGGGACACATTTATACGAAAAAATCAACCCCTTGTCAGCACCCTCCATCAACACCCCTTGTGACAAAAATCTCAACTGAAATAATGTCAGTGATACTTTATTAGAAAGGTCTGTCAATTCCTGTATCCAACTCTATACATCCTTTTTTTACCGTACAACGTTAAGCAATGCCAGAATAAATAAAAATAGGTTGGCACTGCTACCGCACGTGAGAAGGCGAAAGATGACACATTCTCCTATTCTATTAATGCACCTACTAGTTCGCCACGAGCCGAATGGCTCTTCCTGCAGACGCTAAAGTGTCATCTAAGCATAGTCCGCTCACGCCTCCTATATGCGGGTACCAGTACTACAGTATTGAAGGTGTCGCCCACTAAATTATTCCCTTCTGAAATTGTTTAAACATGATAGATTGTGGGAGGGGGCAAAGATATTGATATTTTGCGTAGAAAATAATTTGCCCCCACACTCAAATAGAGATTGATCCATCGCTATATTACATTTAAGTTCTTAACATGGAATCCAGTGCCTTACAATTTTTTTCCAACCGCGTGCGCAAAGTACTAACATTGCGCATTCATTTATATGCATGCGCAAAGTTGAACTTGCGCACGGAAACGCTTTGGATTTCGAGTTCTTTCACTTGCACTGTAGTATATATTATATTATATCGTGTATTTTTATATTCATTTTGTGATTTTCCAAAGTCAAATATGATGCCTCGCATATGAGGATCACAATGCAACGCACTTTCGTCGGAAGGCTCACGCACCAGCAACGGTAGCTTCGGTTCTACTTTACACAAAAAAATAAACTGCATTTATTACAGAAATGAAATTTAACGAAGGTAAGAAAAAAATCCAGTCAGAATCTGTAGACGGTGACGGCGGTAGGAAACGGCGGAACGGGGGAGTGCTTCGGGCGTTACCAGAAATTTTCGGTCTCTCGCTTGCTTCTGGACAACGTGCGGCCGGCGATGGTAAGCTCCAGCTCGCAGCTGCCTCCAGCCCCAAGTAACTTGAATAGAAATTCTAAAGGGCAAGTGGTGGGCGGCTAGTAGTGAATTTTCTAAATGCAATTTCACTAAGCGGAGACAGTAAATAATTGGATTAATTATTATTGTTTCTAATAATAAATAATATAAATTTTGAATTTGTGTTGAAATACTATTTTATTTAAGACACTTGCGCAAACGAGTGTCTTTACTGCGCACTTACAGCTTATCCCAACATATGGCCTGCTTTTACATGCGGGAAAGTATCACGTTACCATTTACTTGCAAACAGTGATAGTATACCTACATATTAGTTATAACCGTTGAGTAATTACTGATTTCGTTATTCAACGTTATAATTTTATGGATCCATGAAATCCGACATCAAAGTTTGGTGTCGCCACAGTGTCTCGATTATGGAACCCACATGGCCCCATGCTAAATCGGCCGCCCTGATTGTCTACACTCTTAAGATTCATCTGCACACCATATCACCTCCAGGATAATTCAAATTGGAATCTCTACGTTTCAATCACGTAACAGATGGATTTGGTCGGTCCCCTTCTCAGTGCGGATTTAGGATTTTGTGAAGGGAGGGGCGCATTAAAATTTGTAAAGTGAATATATTTCTAAAAAGACATTTATTATAGCTACGCAAAAACATAGAACATTTTTGGCATAATACCTAATATACACGGTGTCCATTTTTCCAGTGCCATGGGGATGGGGATGTCACTTATCTTAAGAGATAGAAAGTTGGTTAAATGGGGGCAAAGTTGCCAATTTTCGTGCCGAATAAGAATCTGAAAAGAAATTTGAAATATCTTCAATAGTTTTGAAGATATCGCAAAAAAACGAAAATTTCTGATTTTCGTTTTTAATTTTTTTATGATAAACTAATCGTATAGTAGACATTTCTAATTAACACATTATTGGGACACTTTTTAATGGAGATTTCAAATATGGCATCCTGTTTTTAATAACTTTCAAGATGACGGAGAAACACGTGGCAACTTTAGTTTTTCTTATGGGCGCCATTTTGAATTTTCACATTTTGAGATTACGTCTTTTTTTCTCTTTACAACAATATATCACACAGGGTGGTTCAGTATCACATTTTTCCTAAAAATACAATTTTTAATTATTTGAGAAGAATATCGATTTTTTTCCACTTTACACACTATTATAGGGCATTGTTCACGAGTAGGTACACCATCTTGTTGAAACCAACATGTTTCCGACTTTTGTTTTCTTTTGTGTGTCGTACATCGTTTCATTCGTAATAAAAAATGCTACTCAATATGGTACTTATCTAGTTTTTTTACAAGCCATATAAAAAAATAAATTGAGCGTCTCAACGGTGTCTTGTAAAACAATAAGTGGCAATCAGAAAAATAATGTTCTTTTTTGTATCTGTTCAAATAGCACCAGAAAATAATAAAAACCAAATCGGCATATTGTTGTCTCTAATTTGACCATCTTCATAAATTTTATATGGTTTCCGAAATCTTCATGACAGACATCCTTATTTGGGACACCGTGTATGGCTGCACTTCATCCAGAACTTCTGCTAACGACGGGTTATCCGTACTCCTTTGTTATTAATGTTAAAAGATCAATTAAAATGTTATCATCTGCGACGGCCTGCAGAGCATTAGGTAGGTATTAATGTACCGATTTAAGTTGAAGTTTAAATATAATTTTTTAGATCAATTATTAAATAATCAGCAATTGAAATATACATCTCTCTTCCATGAGTCACTAAATATGACCACCCGCCTAACTATTACTGTCTAGGAGGGGGTGCGTACCCCCTGCGCCCCCTTTAAATTTGCGCCTGCCCCTTCATACAAACCTAGGATACACGTACCTACCGCTTCACGGCTTGGGCCGAAGTTATTCCCATAAATGCCATCTCCGTCGCAATGGATTGCAAGATTCGGAATTCCTCAACAGATTACAACCGACCGTGGCCAACAATTTGAGTCTGTTCTCGTCACTGAAATCAACCGGATTTTCGGAATCAAACATCTCCGACGTGCCCGGCCTAATCATCCCCAAGCGAACGCTAAGTGGAACCGAGCGATGAGTAGAGGGGCTACCTATCATCCTTCCGGGTCTTCGCTCAACTCCTGTCGATAACTCTGCTTTTCTATACATCGTTAATATATACCATATAACGGAACAGCATTTTATTTAACGTCGTCAATTAAAGGGTATTTAGGGACGGGGATACCTATAGTTGATGTGGAGTCGGCGACGACCGGGCGCCATTCCCTAGCGTGTTATAATAACGTGATGATTTTTCAATTTTTTCCTATCGTCTTTTACAGTCTTGGTCCGACTGTTTTCAAATTTGTGTCGTCGGAAACATCTTGTAAACGCGCACAACTCCTGCGTGACGGAATTTTGTTTTTTTCGTAAGGGCGAAATTAACCACCTTTTGTTTAGAGGGGTAGTCGACTTTGGGCACCCGAAAGTTTAAGAATAATCGAGTACTATTTTGTGGAGGATTTTTAGCGAAATTCACCAAAATGCGAATTGCGGGTGACCGGACGTCGGAAGTGGGTACCGACAAAAGGATTGTGGTAGCCCCCGACATGATCTTTTCGGTGGTGGGTCAAACGCGAGTTTCGAGTGAACGGGGCGATGTCAAGCCTTCGATTTATTCGAGTTCAAGGATCAGTTCTCTTGAATATGAAGTCAAAGTCTGGTTTCCGAGTGTGAACTGAGTGTCAATAAATTTCCCTACAGAAAATCGTATCTATTGTAATTTTTCCTTGTTTGCAAATGCTTTAAAGTTTTCCTTTGTTCCCTTGTTTTCCAGTGTAGTGCGAATTGAGAGTTCTTGTGGTGTGGATGTGATGTTCAGAGAGAAATAATAAATGCAATATTACCTTCAAATATGTTCCCAATCACAAGTTTTGTGCAAACCGTATACATCACGCTGGTACATTCCGTTCCCCATTTATTAAGGGTGAAGTAAGGGTAATTGCATGGTCTGGAGTGAAGGTAAAGAGAAAGAGGTAGGTACAAAAGTGCAAACACAGAACTAAATACCTATATCGGTTACGACCATAGCTAAATTCATGTGGTCCATACGTAACTGACGTAGTAGAAAATTATAAGGAAAATTTAGAAATTTGACTACAAGGACTATTGATCTGGTAAATTATTTTAATATCACTTACATTGTTACATTTACGAAAGTTGTAACAGAAAAGTAGTGGCAATTATAGGATGGACGATTCATCTATATGCTATATGCCATAAATTGTATAAAAACAAAAATGGCTTAATATATGTCACTATGTCAGTAAGTACTAAATATAAAATGGACATTAAAAGCAAACATCTCTTTTTACATTAGAATCAGTGAAGGCATATACATTCATTCAATTTCTCATTAGTCTATTATATAATCTTTTATAATACACAATTAAAGCTCTATAGCAAAACCACACTTGATAAGTGGCAGTACTATTTTAATGATATATCAAATACAATACGAAGTGTAAAAAAGCAATTCAACTTTTATATTTCTCTAGTTTGAGTAACTTCCCCTACACACGTTTAGGATATGAGTAGGTACCGTTTTCTAATTTATAAATGGCTGATGCTGTTTTACACTTCTATTTCTTTAAAAATAGAACAAAAACTTGTAAAATATCAGATTTCTTATAAACTACTCATATTCGTTTTCTACTTCTAACGAGACAGTACCCATTACTTAATGACTATTACGTACATAAAAGTACTTCTTTATAAAATAAATTTTATTTATACGCATGTACGCAAACGTTTGTACGTCGCACTTCGTTTTATACCTACCAATGTACGTTAAATCTACTTTACAATAGAACGGTGGAAATTGCAGTACTTAATGCGTAACTATGATCATAATGTTTACTTGTAGTTTTTTGTTATGCTTTTATAATGAAATTCATGCTCCATTGTAATTTTTGGGCACTCCAAAAAAATGTATAAATATAAATTGTAATAAGTTTACGTATAAAAAGATAACTCATTACCACAAAAAAATTCGATGCCAATTCGAGCAGTATTTCTCCATCGCTTGAATGGGGAAGAGCACTCGGCAAACTCCAGTTGTTTCATTTTCTATATAACATCACAGCATTCGCTTAGATACATTTATTCCATATATATAATATAATAATTATATTCAAAGGAAAGCAATGAATTTCAATGTAAAGGCAACTGAAGGAATACAACTTTCTAAGACGTTGGATAGGCGGTTAAGCAGTATGGTCCCTATTTTGCTAGATATTATTCGCACATTAATAAATATCTACACTATACCTCACTTTGTATCTTATTGTATAGCAGCACACATTATTCCAATAAACAACGCATCGACAAAATGCTGAACAGTGATAAAATCTAGTATAATCGCGACGACTAAGATACTTAACCAAGGTTTAATACTGAAAAGACGAAAAATAAAGAAATTTTTCAACATATACAGATTAAGTATAGGTACATAATTAACAACTCCATTATTGTCGTGATGAAATAAACAACAGATTATGGATAACGTATAAAACTGGAAGAGTCTATCTTCTGAAAAAACTGAAAAACCCTTTACCTTTTTCGGGAGGTGGTGCCATAAGCATTGGTACTTGGTTTTTATGAGTGATACGTACCTAGGACAAATTTTATTAAACAGCAAAACAAGACCAATCTTAATATTACTGTAGTGGGCGGCTGCATCCACGGTTCCCCGTCTATCTGCATGGGAAATGTCTTTTTAGTCTTAATTACTATGGACGAACACTGGGCTAATCGGCGCCCACTTGCTCTCAGACCCGTTCTAACCTGTCCCATGTGCAAGCAGTTTTCCAAGCCGATCACCTCTATCAAACCATCGCCAATGTCTGAAAGCGACGCAATAACAATTGGGAATAGCACATTTGGTAGGTACCTTGCAATGCGACGCTCAGATCTACAGAGTTAAAGCTGCTAGTGCTCAATTCCTTCTGTTTCTTTTTTCTCTTTTTGCTTCTTCTCCGTCTTGAACCTGAGAGGTGCTCGCCCCATAAGTTCGAACCTCCGTGCGTATAAGGAATATTTAACAAGGCTATACCTTGCAGAGGAGCACCGTTGGCCAGATCTAGAGAGACATCGTCGCACTGCAACAGTAAATTTCGTTTTTTATTAGTGATTTTTTAGCAAAAATTGTTACCAATATTTCGACGTTTTCGTGCAAATTTTTGCAGGAGGCGGAAAACTGTTCTGAAGTTGCGTATTCGAAGTACCACAATTTGTTCTTCATGCGGCTGTTGAACTTTTCCGGATTCTTTTCTCTTTCAAGATGGAATTTGACGCAAATCGCTGCATCCTGTAATTAAAAATGCAAGCACTCAATTGGTCGATGTTAAAACTTTTAATTAACTGTTGTATTTTAGTTAGTGTGTACCTACAATCAACAAACAGTAATACGACTGAGAGTACCTACATGCTGATTGTTTATTTATTAACACTGGAATCCAAATTGTATTTCATTAACGGAAACACGAGGTATCTACTTAGCAAATAACGAAATGAAATAAAAAGCAATTTACTACTGTTTGGGGTTGCCCATGTTTAATTTAGAAACTGTATTGCAATTTTCACCGCGACGGGGCTGAGTTCCTTAGGGAAAATGTATACAATGTTATCCTGTAGTTTGTAGTAGTATCCCTACATTTAGTTAATCTAAAAGACAAAATAAAATGCATTCTTAAAAAACGTCCAATTATACATAAATAAATAAATAAGATACTCCACTGTACTGTATCTGTCTCGGCAAACATTCATTACGTTTCTATTTTGCAATTTAAGAGCAGAAGGGAACTAGGATTGTTATTTTAACAGCATCAACTTCAAGATCAAAGGACACAAACACAAAAATACATTTCGCTTCAAAATCAAGTGTGTACCTTTAGTCATATGCTAGGAGCTTATTGAGTGGAGTGAGGAGGCTAACACCTTTAATTATTACGTTTAATAATTTAAAATTAATTTCATTGAAAATGTTGTACTTAATACCTAGTTAATAGCCTGCCCGTCCGTCAGTCCAAAATTGCGAAATGATAACTCATGAACTGAAAAGATTTTTAACAACAAATCCTGGACATAGGTACATACAATAATTGTTTTTATGGAAAAAACAGATAAATAAGTAGTACCTACCCACAAAATAACCGAAGACACTTATTATAGCCTATTGCATTTGCTCACAGGATAATTGTGAAGCAGAAAAGGTACGATATCTACGCTGAGCTGGTTATTCTATCTGTGTTTTTTTGATAGATCCTGTATAAGGGCCTTAAAAGCTACCTTGCATTTGCCACCTAAAGATAAAGTTTCTACCCGTTTCAAAATTTCGTAATGAACCAATATTTCCACCCCGGTACCTTATGGAATTCCAACCTCAAAAATATTGGAGACGATGGAATTCATCCAATATCCAGGTCATTCGTTTTAATTTATTTCAAACGATAGATTTGGTTTTTTCAATTGTAAAGATATAGAACAGGTGAGTGGAATGGAAGGTGTAGATAAGCGCGCGTAAGTTACCGGTTACGTTCGTCTCCTTTCCCCAAAATTGTAGTTTGTGCCCAAACAGTCGTGCGCGTAACGCGAAGTTAGTGCGTTTTTAGCGTTTTGTTCTTCAAATTTCAAATGGTTTCCATGAGGGTTCCAGTTATGAAACACGTTATAGAGCTAGGGGTGAGTTATTATTTACTACGTATACATTAAAGTTGATCGTGAAAACAAGAATGTGCAACTAATGATTTAAAAGGCGCATTTTCCCCTGCAAATATTTGGAACCTAATCTTTTACCTACACAAATTTCGCAATTAAAATTTCGTCCAGTAAAAAGGAATTTTAGAAACGGGCATACGCAGAAAAGTGTCCAAAACTCAGTTATATTTTTTCCATTTCGACAATGCGCGAAAAACGAAGAATGCAAGATAGGTAGTTGCCCATTTAGATTTGCCCATTTAGATTTTTTTAGGCCGTTTTTGAGCTTTAACTTTTGAGTAGTTAACCATTCTTAGATTTGTTAATCAAACTAAATGTCTATAAAACGGCTTTTTTCTGCTAATACAATCGAAATCTGCGTGTATGCAGCTGTGCGTCAACAAACATGTGTTGGCAATTATACTGATAACCGCGCATCTGCAATTAATTTACGTTTCTTTCGATCGATAAAATAATGTACCTACACCAAATTAAATTTCCGAAGACGTTGTGTACCGGCTTTCCCAACTAAAATTTTCACCCCCTCATAATTCAGCTTCCGGAAAAACGGCTGTTTTTAAGTTTTGAATAATTCAACATTCTTAAATTTTTTAATCGAACTATTTTAATCTGCGAATTTAATGGAAATCGACGTGTATGCGTTGTGCGTCAACACGTATTTGCAATTATTACTGATAATTCCAATCAATTTACCTGCACTAATTTGCTTTTCTTTCGATCGATAAATAGACACTAAATTAAATTCGGAAGTATTTGTGTAGGTACTGAGATTCCCAACTAGTAAATCAGCTTCCGGAAAATTAACAAAAGAATGCTCAATCTGTATCGAATAGATTCTCGTCGTATTTACCCTTAGGTGGAATGGCCGGCCCTTTTAAAATCTTCAGTAGTCGCTTATTAAATTCTTTAACCAACCCGAACTTTAGTTTTCATTTCTAGAGCAATCCTGTTATTTCAATGTGATTTCACAAAAAGTAATCATGTAGGTTAAGAGTGTATGATGTTGTTCCATCAATTTCAGTTTTTGTGACATTTTTAAGGGTTGGAGAGCTTTCTTCACAAAATGAATATCTTTCAATAACAAATTTAACCCCCATATAGAAAATATTGGTTACTGTGACACAAATTTTCGGTTCGGTTTTACCAAATAAAGCTGAACTTCCTAAATCAGTAAAATAATTAAGTACATGATTCCATAATTTCGACTTCCTCCATCGTTTAAAAAGGTCATTAATGGGACATTTTGCTAAAACTCCATAAATAATTAATTATTAATTAATAAATTTGTAACTTCATGATGCATTAAGCATGTGGATAATTTTTAAAAATCTTTGGACCGCGTTTCTTTCAACATTATTTTGATTATATAACAGTTCCAGATACCATTTTTGAATTATTTTAATAAGCTCGATAGTACAAAAAAACACATGAACTATCTTCCTTCACGTTTGGTATCAAGGGAATAATGGTATAGCATTCTAGTAAGGAAGGATTAGGCTCGGGATTAGGGGAACAAAGAATCCGAAGAATGCCAAAGCAAAAATAGCTGGTACCTAACTTTCACAAGGAAAAAAAATCAGCGTAGAAAAATGTTTCGTTTTAATTTATTTCAAAATGAATTTGGTTTTTACTTTTCAATTGTATTAGATAGAACAGGTGAGTGGAAGGTGTAGATAAGCGCGCGTAAGTTACCGGTTACGTTCGTCACCTTTCCCCAAAATTGTAGTTTGTGCCCAAACAGTCGTGCGCATAACGCGAAGTTAGTGCGTTTTTAGCGTTCTGATGTTCTTCAAATTTCAAATGGTTTCCATGAGGGTTCCAGTTATGAAACACGTTACAGAGTTAAGGGTGAGTCCGGTTAGTTATTATTTACGTAGAAATTAAAATTGATCGTGAAATCAAGAATGTGCAACTAATTATTTAAAAGGTGCATTTTCCCCTGCCAATATTTGGAAACTAGTCACAAATTTCACAATTAATATTTCTCCAGCAAAGATGAGTTTTAGAAACGGGCATGCGCAGAAAAGTGTCCAAAACTCAGTTATATTTTTTTCTATTTCGAAAAATGTGTTACGGTTGCTCAACAAAAATTAAAGAACAAACTCCAATTTGGGGACCTCTTTATTCATAGTAAATATTTGCTTTGGCTCTCTCTACTACCCTATTTTTTCGCATATTTAGATTTATTATTAATATATTTAATTAATTACGGTTTAATAACAAATTTAACCCCCATATATATACAAAATATGAGTTACGGCGACGCAAATTTTCGGTTCGGTTTTACCAAATAAAGCTGAACTTCCTAAATCAGTACTACACCAGATAAAACAATTAAATATAAGATTAGGAAGCTTTCATAATTTCGACAATTACCTCCATCGTTAAAAAAGGTTAAATGATATTAATGGGACATTTTGCTAAAACACCGCAAAGAATTAATTAATTAATGCTATTATTTGTTAACTGTTACTTTATTATGCATTAAGCACGTGGACAATTTTTAAAAACCTTTGGACTGCGTTTCTTTTAACATTTTTTTAACTATAAAATTATAGATTCAGATACCACTTCTGAATTACTCAATAGTACAAAAAAAATCATAAACCATCCTTCCTTCACGCTTGGTATCAAGGGAATAGTAGCATTCCAGTAGGGAAGGATTAGGGAACTAGAACTTACCGTGTTATTCAAAGAATCTGAAGAATGCCAAAGCAAAAATAGCTGGTAACTTTCACAAGGAAAAAAAATCAGCGTAGAAAAATGTTTCGTTTTAATTTATTTCAAAATAAATTTGGTTTTTACTTTTCAATTGTATAAAGATAGAACAGGTGAGTGGAAGGTGTAGATAAGCGCGCGTAAGTTATCGCTTACTAGTCTCCTTTCTCCAAAATTGTACCTATAGTTTGTGCCCAAACAGTCGTGCGCGTAACGCGAAGTTAGTGCGTCTTTAGCATTATATTCTTCAAATTTCGAATGGTTTCCATAAGGGTTCCAGTTATGAAACGCGTTACAGAGTTAAGGGTGAGTTATTAATTACGTATAAATTAAAGTTGACCGCGAAATTAAGAATCTGAAACTAATGATAGGTAGTTGCCCATTTAGATCTTTAGACCGTTTTTGAGCTTTAACTTTTGAGTAGTTAAACATTCTTAGATTTGTTAATCAAACGAAATGTCTATAAAACGGCTTTTTTCTACAAATACAATCGAAATCTGCGTGTATGCAGCTGTGCGTCAACAAACATGTGTTCGCAATTTATTATACTGATAACGACGCACCTGCAATTAATTTACGTTTCTTTCGATCGATAAATGTACACTAAATTAAATTTCCGAAGACGTTGCGTACCGAATTTCCCAACTAAAATTTCAAACACGATAATTTGTATGGAACGCGGGGGCCAAATTTCATATTCTTGGATGGAATGGTTGCTCCCTTAAAAAAATTGTAAGTGCCGCGTTTGAACGTTTAAAGCCCAACGTTAAGTTCTTACTTCTTGGTTATCTTGATATTTCTAAAACTAAAATTTTCACCCTTTCATAAATCAGCTTCCGGAAGACACCCTATCTCGAATTTTATTTTGTTCTTTCTTATACAATGTATCTTTGTCTCTTTTACTATTGTAGGGGATAATTTTACAATCATAAGAAATTGGAAGAAAAGAGGCTTCCTACACTTTACAAAGCATATTCGCTTTTGTGAGTAGGTGACTACGAAAGCATAAAAAGGGCCACCACAAAACTCTTTTAAACGGATAAACCACTGAGCAAAAATGTGTACAGTGTGGTCCAATTTCGATGGGATTAAATGGGTAACTTTCTTATTAGCGTAGATAAACGAAAACGGCTTAGGTGCTCGTGACCTCTTTTTTCATGCTTATTCCATTACCGTTGCCAGAAATACGCTGCTGTCTTTTGTTTTTCTTATACATAGAATGAAAACCTGAAAAATGCCCGATTCCTCTAATTAACTGTACCTCCTTCATTGTTGAAGCTAGAACAAAACCGCTTTAGCATTATTCAGGCACTTTTTAACGTAGAAATCAATGCCGTTAGTCGTTTGTTTCTAGCCCTTTTTGTAACTACGCTGTAACTAAAATTAGTTTTTTTAAAAGTAGAAATTATAGTTGGCCAGCGAACGTTCGGAAAATGTATAATATTTCATACTATTTTCAATAGGTAGCTCTCTATAATAAATTTTGTTTATTACTACATTGTGTCTGAAAATAAATAACAAATAGTCGCCTATGAAACACTATTTGATCAACATCTCTTTTTCAAAGATATTGTTGCATTCAGGATTTGTAGTGGTCGAACTGCTTCAAGCGATCTTTCTACATTTTCCCTTAATTCTTCCTCCGTTGTAGAAGGATATTTATAAATTTTATTTAAAAAAAACACCCCAAAGAGAACTCCAATGAGTTTAAGTCGAGTGAACGTGATGGCCATTTTATTGGTCCCTGCGTTTCCATCCAATTATTAGGTAGGTAGTTAGGTACGAGATCATTTAAATTATTTAGGAATTAACGCATTACGAGCTGGGGCACAGTCTTGCTGAAAATAACCGTCCGTCTGCCTTCTAAAGGAATATTATCGAGTAAATCTTTCAAATTGTGCTCTAATGTTTGGATATATCTGTCATATGTAGATGTATGAATGAAGTTGATTAGATTATCTTATTATTATAAGATATCTTACAATTAGAAAAAAACATTTAAAAAAGAAACACCGCCAAGTCATTAAGAGTACCTATCATTAATTTGTAAAAAAATCAGCTTCTTCATCCAACTAACCTAGTTATATCTGTAGAAATTTCGTGAAAACCCACCAAGAATTGTTTTTTTTGCGGAGTTATCAAATATTCGCGATTTATTTCAATATTTTTATAGCTATTATCAACGTTTTCTATTGTTTTGTCTTTGTCTTTTTTTACAATGATCAAAATTACGGCCGCTGAGTCGCCTCCCTCGCTACCTTACAAGTTTTTGAAGGTTTTTTTGGTTTTCTTTACAATGATACAGGATTTTCAAGAAATATTTAAATATTTATGTCATCATTTGACTCCATACGACTTACGAGGACATAGCTTCGGCTTCAGCGCCTACGCCGCCTCGCCTCACTGCATTGCGAACTTTTGACAATTTTTTTTTGCCTTTGCTCGCAATGGTATTTCAATATTGGCGGCATCATTTGACTCAACAAGAGGAGATTCGGATTCGGCGGCTGCACCGCTTCACCTCGCGACTTTAAAAACTGCTAAAGATTTCTTTAAATGTTTATATTTGTAAATTAAAAAAAATATCGACAATTTTAATACGATATTTCCTTTCACATGCGCTATAAAAAGATTGTCATTCCATATAACGTCTCGTGGCGAATGAGATGAATTTAGTCCCTTGCAACACATATCATCATACCGGACGATAATGAAAAACCAAGTCATACCCGCTAATAAATACTCGCTTCAAAGATATTGAACGTATTCCAAGTAATTATATAAAAACTAATGTAAAGTAAGCCGCAATCTAAATTATACTTTGAAAAAGACTTGACATAAATTCCAAAAGAATTCCAAGAGGTTGTTTTCCAAAATCCTGTTATTCCAATGTGATTTCACAAAGAAGAGGTGGCTCAGAAAAAATTAAAGAAGAAACTCAAATTTTGGGACCTCTTTATTCATAGTGAATATTTGTTTTCGCTCCCTCTACGACCCTATTTTTTCGCATACTTAGACGTAATTGTTATGTGTTACACCCTGTATACTTTGTTAGTAGTTATGCATCAATTTACACTTTGTTCTTTGTTTCAGGACTGAAAAGCAGAATTAAAGGGTAAGTGAATGTTTCTTATGCATGTGTTTTATGGATATTAAAATTTGTATTGCGTTTGGTATATGATGTGCAAATATAAAATCTATTTTTTTTCACTATGAACGCCGCATACGAATGTTCATGTTACTTTTTTAAGGTGAGCTCACTAAAGTGCTTGCGAAACGGCGCAATCTTTGAGCGGTAGAATGCGTAAAGTTAAAAATAGCTGCGGGGTAGTAATCATAAGAAATTATTTTAAAATGTGAACCCTTTTGCAACGTTCTATAAACGGTCATTCTTCTGACCTTATTTACTAGCGCACATTTATGTTTCGATGTTACACAGCTACAAAATTCGCAATTTGGCCATATTATACAAAATATTAGTGTCGGAAAAGTTTTTTGCATAGTACCAGATAGAAATTGCTGATCAACCTTGTTCCAGAAAAGGCACGGGTTCCATTCGCCGAAAAACTTTTGCTCCATAGTCATCAGTATAATATGAGTTCATAGCTATACATATTTACTGTGAAGTAAAATAATTTTTTGATAGCGGACGAGACCATACGCCTGTCTGGTATGGGTTTTGCTCTTCAATTTGATTCCAGTAATTATGCACTTTTTTTTATACAACAAAAAAGTTCAGTTACGTAATACAACTTCTAACGAAGATACTTTAAGATAATTATCTCCAAATACATTTCAGGTGCTTAACGCCTTTAAATAAAATTATGCCTAAAGAGTAGACAAATCAACGTTTTAACACACCTAAGCAGAGGTAATACACGCAACAGATGCATGTTCAATATTAAACTAATCGATAGAGCTACTTCGGCTCCATATTCTTGACATCGTTTGGTTAGATCGTATAATTTTAATGGCTATCGCAAATTACGCCATTTACGTCGTATAGGTGTAGATTATTCACTTTGCTCCAGACTTCTGTAACGATCAAATTAAAAAGTTATTGATAATAACTGTATATCTAGTCCAGTGGTTCTTAAAGTGGGCGCCGCAAGTACTTCATAAGGGTGCCGCGGAATGTTTAAATACATAATTAACTTAACATTACATAAATTTAAAAAAAATGAATAAGTATTGCTTTTTTATTACAATTTTAAGTTTTTATTTTACTTATTTCTATGGTTTATAGTTTATTAATCGATGATATGCTGGTATTGCATTTCGTCTCACCTTCTCACTCTTATAATTCCCACTTTCATATGTCTTATTAACTAATCTTGTTAAGTACGAATCACTTCACTTCTCGGTCTCTCAGTGGCTATTAGAAAAATATTCGAAAGTGACATTTTTCTTTCGTTTCCTTGTTTTTGCCGCGATCTATTATAGAAAAAAATGCGCTCGGAGGGTTCGAACCCGCGCTATCATAATCGAAAGGCGGCGGCCATGCATTGCAATTTCCGCTACGCACCGTCCTATTTAATAGTAAATATCCCTTATAAAGCTACAAACTAATACTTGTAATTAACAGTATATATAATATTAAAATCAAACCAAAGGTAAATCAAAAGTACGCTTTAAATGCGTATATTAGTTTCGGCTGTCGGGTTTTACTCATGAAATGATTTTGCTCCCGTCCAAAACAAGTCACCTTAACAAAGAAGAAAGAAATATTAAAGGTCCTTGAGAATTCAGTGAGGGCACGTCTTTCAAAAACACGACATAATAATCAAGGAAAAAATGCAAACCCTATTAAGGAGCATCAGCTCACATTTTATCGCCAGATTCCTACACGTTTGTTTTAAATGTTTTTGTGTTTAGAAATAAACTTACTTACAAAAATATTGACTTCTCATCCTTCATATCTTTACTAACTGTAAAAAAAGAATAACAATACTTAGGGGTGCCGCGAATTTTGTTTAATAATTTTAATGTACCGCCAAAAAAAAGTTTGAGAAACACTGATCTAGTCAATAAGCTTACTCGGGCTATCGTTTTTGGTCGGAATTGGCAAAGGAAGTGTAATATTTATAGTATAACTTTAGATGAGATCTAGTGACATTAAAAGATAATTGTAAACGGTTGATATGGAAATGATGAATAACAAATAGCTGACATTAAAATATGATATGAAAACCGAGCAGTTTAAATTTGTTAACAAAAAAAGCAACAAGCATCCAACATCACAGGAAGCTAAAGATCCTGTTGACCCTTTCACTGGTTCAAGCATTTACAACTTAGATGTAAAGATTGTCGTTCCGAATACGTGAGTAAAACTGGATGCAGCTTCGTATACCCGTTGAGATGAACATATTATAGTTATTTATTATAGAAGATGATAAATGGATGTTTTAACCATCGAGAGAATTAAATTTCACGAGATGGCTAGTTTCTCTTTACCATCCTGTATAATACAGGCCTTTATTTTATAGCAGAATCAGAATCAGAGAGAATCATTGTAAAGGTTCTGAAAATACTATAGGTATTTAATTTAGACGTCCAAAATAGCAAGCTTAAGCTCTCTCGTCATCTCCATGGAAACAATACTGTATTATAATCTGAACCTCATTTCATTTCGTGCTCTGTGTCTCATTTTTAACGAGAATAACGAGATGTCATTGGAATGCACAATGTTGTGTTTCATTTTATCTATCTCTAAATTCTAGGATAGATTGATAAAATTACTGGTATTCCTGGTAATGTTTGATTTAGCATTTCTGAAAGTAATTAAGCATTCCTAATGTGATTTAAGCGTTTTTTTTACAATTAAAAAATTTAAATTCCTTTTGCGAAGGATTTAATTATACGTCTTTTTAAAACAGTAATAAAAAGGTTTAATTCCATTGGATTTAGTTCACCAAATAGAATTAAATCACGAATTAATTCCCTTTTGAATTAATTCCTGTCTTGCAGTGTTATTACAAAGGTATTTTTGCGTATTAAATATGTTCCAATATTGCAATAATTAGACACCTTGATACTTTTTTTAAATTAATTTCTAGCGCGGCCGCAGTCTCGGCCTGCTCGTTTAAGTTACGTTTTAATTACACATTAAGTGTCAATGGATGGATACGTGAGGTGACAAATGGTAAAATAACACGGCAGCTTATTTAGTTCTTCCTATGACATCAAACTAAGTATTTTGTCTTTTTTCCAACGAAATTTTGTGTTTAAATAAAGCTTTTGTTCTACCACCTTAACCGTGCCCTTTACCAAAAAGAGATGGCATAAAATTTAGTTCCTCCGCATGAAGTCAAATTGTTATGTTGGTTTTCCAAAGAAAATTTGTAAACCATGAAATAAATAATTGATTTGTCGTTTTTTCCGACAGATTGTGTAAATGAATGAACATTTTACTCCACCAACTTAATCTTGAAGTTAACCAAAGGGAGAGGGACTATACCTACCCAAGAAATCAAATTGTTTTGCCTGAACATCTTCTCTACGAACTTAATCTTGACCCTAACCAAAGAGAAATTACGTACAATTTAAGCCTCCCCATGAAATTCAATTGTTTTGTCGTTTTTTCCGCCCAAATTTGTAAATAATTAAAAATTTAGTTCTACCAACTTAATCTGGACCTTAATCATAGGGAGATGCCATAGAATTTCAGCACAGACCAACAACTTTTGAGAGCGCAATAGAGCGTATTTAATTTTGGACACCGCGTTAAAATCTCAGGAAAAATACCCACAATAATATGTTAATTATTTTGGGCGTTTTTTTTTTACATTGGCGTTAGGCGTAGGGTATTTAACGCTTCTTGTGCCCATAGTAGATTTACATTGGGAACACAATGATAATTAAAGGTAAACATTTTGACTTACCACTCCAATCGAAAAGTAATTATTGATGATATTATAAGGAATTTTTGAGTCGGCCTGGTTGGAGTTTGGTTCCAATGGTTCAGAGTCGGTGAGTTCTATCAGCCACCTGTCCAGCATGACCGTCGTCGCTCTGGCAATCTTGTGCAGCAGCTTATGCACGGATTCGCCTTCGTAACCTCCGCCCCACCTCAAACATCGCGCGAGGTCATTTCCGGTACCCAGCGGGATGACGGCGACAGGAGGTTGGCACTCTAACTCGACTTTGTCTAAAAATAGATGCGATTATTTCAGACTGTGCGTTTAAAGGGCGTACCCATTGTTTCCAAAACCCACCCAACCGTTCCGTCACCTCCGCAACATACCACTTTAAAGTTTGATACGTCTTTAAACATCGTCAGACCTTGCATAGGTCCGCCGGTCGCCAAGTTGTGCACTTGTCTAGGGTTGAGTATGTATTGAAACTTTCTTAATATACGACCTCCTTGTCTTCCTCCCGATTTAGGATTGATGAAGACTAATACGGGTGTAGTGTTAGGTGGTGGGGTGACTTGAAATGACATGGGTGGTTGTTTTGTTACGCTTGATTGCAAAGAACCCTAAACAACATAATTATTTTCTGCTGAAAATGACAAGGTACCAACCGAGTTACAGTCGTGCCCATACTTCGACCCGCGTTTCTGCAGAGATCTTTGCCTATCAAGAACTATGGGACAAATGGCAGTCGGCGGTAATATATGCACTGCGTGTTCGCCCAATCCGCATTCCGCTTTAATATGGGAAACACACTTATTGTGCAACTGGAACAGAAGTTGACAATCTTTAGTCACAACTTGAGCAACATAATGCCTACCGTGATCTGGCACCATCGACAGTGCAGCCCGGTGATGCCGGCTTTAACAGGTTTCCGACATCTTGCACATTTACCGTGGCAATTTCCTTCCACCCAATGGTGCTGTAAAGTTTGAACTGACTTTTTACTTTTAACGTAGGTCGCGATGCAACTCGCGGGAGCTCTTTGAACACATCTTTCGTGCACCGTATATTTACAAACTGAAAGACATTGTTAGCGGACACCTTAACTCAAAATGAAGCTTACATGTACAACACAAGCCTTTTTTTCCTAGTCCTACAAGCATATTTAAGCATAAATTACAATAAGCGGGTCTACTGAAATGTTTTAATCTCCACAAGTGATTTCCATCTTCTTTGACATTTGAGTCTAATCCTAGAAGGACTAACAGTGGTATAGTTGTTAGCCCTCCTCTCTTCCATTCTTCCAATGACACCGTACCATCGGCATCATAATCAATCTCTACCATCATATCTTGCAAGATCTGGAACAGATACTTGAATTGACAGCGTAAAGGAGGAGCACTCACCGGTTTTAATTCCGTAACATCCCAGCCTAAGTACTCAGCAACCGTCATCATCTGATTAATTATGCAATCCATCTCATTCGTATCCAATACGCCGTTACCATCCGTATCGTATAACCGAAACATAACTACAAACGGCATAAAGTCCCTTTCTAACATTGATACTCACATTCTAGTTTGTCTTCGGGACGTCCCGCTTCTAATAAAGAAAGATAACAGACGATGTCTTTAAGAGATACTTTAACAGAGTTGACGTCAATTGTACTAGCTTTCCTAACGATATGTCGCATTTCTGTAACAAAAATCTCTTCAGCAAAACTCCCGGGGACTTTATAAACAACGCTCTACCTTCTAATTTACCATTATTAACAAGTAACGAGTTATTAGATTTTTTGGAAGAGTTTCTTGACATTTGACTATGAGATGGTGATGAATCGGCACTCTTTTTATTTAACACTTCGTTGCATGAGTATGATGTATGGGTTATGGTTAACATTGGATGAATGCTTCCTGCAAGAGTTAAATATTAATTTTGGCGTGCAAATATTAATCATACCGAGCAGACATCATGCACATTGTTACAGAAGCCTTTGCGAGGGGCGGATTTACGATAATTACAAGTTACAAACATTATCCATGACTGTGGTTGTTTCTTGGATGCCAAAGAAAATGTAGCCATCTCAAAATGTTCCCGAATATTGAAGTGGGTTCATGATCGAAATACATATTTTAGTACAATTTTCCCGAAAACGTTTCTAGGAATCTTACCGTGTCAGGGAATGTGTAACAAAACTTATGAGGCTGTACGTTAATAATTAATATTTTCTTTAAATTCAACCCCCGTCATCATGGCGTTAGGCTCCAATGACATGGAGCAGCTCTCTGTCGAAATAAAATATTTGAATATGGCATCTACTTCGTATTTTACATTGCACATTATTAGTTTTACTGGATTATCTAATTCAATTTCTCATTATGAGTAGCCTCATATTTAGAGTGTAAATTAATTACTTGGGAAAAAAATGGAACAAAATTCAGCTCCCTTTGAAAATTTCACATATTCTTAGCTTTCTATTGCCTATTTCTCTAATGTACAGTATGTCCTATTTTGGTTGAGACTGAGGTGTAGGTATCTCACTTTTTTTGAAACTTTTAATACCACAAACAGAATTAATCTCTAGCTACGTTTGTTTCGGAAATACAGGGCGAAAAAGAAAAGTTTGACTTTCTGATATGTTATCGTATCTTACTATCCATGTAAGATAGAAAAAAAACTGACCAGTTTAGATAATTTTATGTATAAACCAGTGACTTAGTAAAAAAAATGTAGGACCACAGTTTCTGAGATTTGATTCAATGTTTTTTTTGCTGTTTTTAAATAGTAGGCCATGGATTTACGGAGACGTTGGTTTGTTTATTGTATCCATGGTGATTAAGAATACCTGATACCAATCAACAAAAATGACTGACGGTAGAAATAATGTCATTTTCAAATTTTAAAAAATATATATAATTATATTACAAAATATAAGTTGCCATACATCAATGTAATCCGGAAAAAGAATGCAAACAATTGACCTTAAAATATACAGGTGTTGCACTTAAAAAATACCAACTTTGGGCAAAACTTTAGGAAACAGTGGTCCAAAAATTGTTTTGACTGTGTCACTGGATTCTACGTAAACATTTCTAAAATAGGCAGAAGCTTTTTTCTATTTTAAGTAAGATATTTTTGGTTTTCACCCTGTGTCTCGCGAAAGTCCCTATCTTTAAAAACAGCTGTGATATACTGCAGTTTCAACCAAAAAAGGATACACTGTACATCAATAAAATTTAGTAATAATTTTTAGTCCGAGGGTAAGTAGAAGAACAAGGCGAAATTTAATATCTTGGGACGCTCTTTGGGGATTACCTACTGCTCAAGAATAAGACTTGATTACTATTATTATTTCTGTGATGCTAGTCTTTCAAAATGCGATAAATGGATAGCAAAGTGTGATCCTGTTATGCGAGTACTAGTGTTTGTCAAAGTTCATACATTTTTATCTAATATTTTGGAGGGCTCAGCTTCCTCAACGTATTGGTTGAGGAGGCGGACTTGTCCTGATGAAGCCCCTTACGAAGGTCGGGGAAACTGTAACTTTTCGTTATGTATACATTTTCTGAAGTAAATCCTTCAGTTTTAAAGCGAATGCCACTTTTTATGAATATTCAAAAGGTGAAACCCTTCGATTTTTTGTTAATTTTTGATATCGTTTTTGACGTTCTGTTAATTTAAAGGTATCTAAATTTAAAATGTAATATATTAGCCTATACAGCCAAGCGCATCGCAGGGTTTTCTAATTGTTCTGCATTATTTTCTAATTTGACAACAAAGAGAAAAAAATAAGCTTTCATATGATCTATGGTTCTTCCAAAATTCAACGGATTTTATCTCGAAAACTGTAAAATAATATTATAGATCTATCTTCTATAGATAATAATATAATATAAATAATAATCGAATAAAATACAGGGTGTCCCCTTAGAATTTTCAAGTTGGTGGCTGTGGGTCGCTATTGAGACATCTTGTAAATAATAATACCAAATTTGAAAACTTGTGCTTAGGCCAAACAACTGATGTATTATTTTGCGAAACCGGATAGAAAATGTATTAGAGGGAGAATAAAAAATATAGTCAATAACCCGGTACACCCCCCTTAAACACTCAGTTAAACATTACAGATATTGATTTTGAGAAAAATTATAACAATGCTGTGTATTGAATCCTATTCTATTCTATTTACGTAGCCTCGCCACCTTTAATACCACAATCACCATACTGAGGTTCCTAAACAGTGAAGTTCTAGAAATTGTGTATGGTACTGTGATGGTATTAAATATGGACCCGTTCCGATACACAGTGATGAAAGTGTCTCAAGCTTTTTATGTTATATCGAGTTCATATCATCCATCAAGTCGAATATTTTTCAGGTTCTCAAATTGCTTTGATTTTCCCGGTAATGGCGGATTTATACAATCATTATCATTAGTTCACTATCAAAAATCATTAAGGAATAGCAAATAGATATTATTGCACTTTGCTAATCAACGAAACCCACCATTAAACTTACACCATTTGTCTTTAAGCGTCTCTTAAGTTCGTCTGAAGGTCTCTTCTCAAGCTGCTTTCAAGGTGTATCAATTTTTTTCATGTTATATACTTCACTACAAGATTCTCCTCAAATATCTCTCAAAACCTAACTTTTCCCCTGTTCCTCTCAAGCTTTACTTAATTCTTTTTTACACGTCTCTAAGTTCCTTTGAGGTTTTGTTTTCAAGTTGCCCTCAGCTTCCCAAATTTCTCTCACTTCCCCTTCAGTTTCCTTCGACGTAAGAAATTCCTCTCAAGTTTCCCTCACATTCATTCATCATTCATTCAAGTTTTACACAGGTTCTCCCTCAAGTTTAAGTGCGAAGTGGCATTTCCCTTATCTGAAATAGAAATTTAATGCCATAAATGGTATTATTGCTATCCTCTTAAAATTACTTTCATTCGCGTTCACATCTCATTTTCCTCTTTAATTTTACTTATCTCAAGTTCCTCAAATTTCTCCCCGTTCGCCTATACAATTCTTTTTCGTTTCTCTCGTACCTTCAACCTCCCCTGAAATTCTCCTCATAAAAAACCCTCCGGGTGTCCTGAAGCTCTTCTTCAGCTCCCCCTGAATTTCCAGCAATTTCCTCTTTACATTTTCCACCGTTAAGCTCGCTTCAAATTGGCGAGTTTCTATCAAATCTTTCTCAATCTACCTTTTCTTAATTTCCCGACAATGTTCAAATGAAGCACTTCTAGAGAGCCGCTCTACTGTAATATCAGTTCAAAAGTCTGGAATCGCCGAGTATGGAAACCATTTAGTCACCCTTCAGGCAGCATATCTTAAAAGGATTAGAGCCTTATGGAGTTTTCGATATTCGAGATGTTTCTTTGTAAGATTTACGATTAAAATTCACACATGAAATGCAACTGAATATTTTTAGCGCATTTCCACATAAATTAAAAAATGCGCTATTGCGCCACTTTGTCCTCCCGTCCGTCCGTCCGCCCATCCGTTGAGACGCTTTTGTAGTTTTGGAAAGATTTTGATTCGATTTCCTCGAATACGTACGGAAAACGCGTGAAATGACTGAGAAACTATTTTTAGTGCAGTGTGGGTGGACACATTAAGATACTCAAACGTATATGACAAGCTCCCTTTTCATGTCCCATCTTGCATTTTCCCAAAAGGAGGTTCATAGTATAATTAATGGCTGTAGACCGTGACACGTTTCAGCGAAATTTAAAGTTTTCGTCTAAACTTTTTAAATATTTAAACGAAACGGAATAAAAGAAGATATATGGCCTACATATGCGCTAGACGTGTACAATATTTACGTTATACTTGAAATTTATAAGTCTTTCAAGAGGAGCGAATTGCTTTACGAGATCAGCGTAAAACTTGCTATAAAATTTATATCTCGAACATGATTGAGAAGTAGTAGGTAAGACGGCGATAAATCGCATAGATCAAAGGAAAAGTTGGAAGGTGCAAATGAAATCGCTTAGCATGATTACACGTACGTAATTGTTCCATTGAAAATTGAAAATTATATCTCGTATAAAGCTTTTCATTCAACGGTATAACGACGTGCTGAATTTTTAATTACACAAAAAGAAATGGGAAGCAAGGAAACCGCAATATCCAAGTTCCACTGGATGTAAGTGTTTTTAAAAGTAACTTCAAGATCTCCCCATAAGCGTATAATATAAAATTGTTGTGTTTAAAGGTTACGGCATGTTTCGGAACAAAACTTGTCCATTATCAAGTAATACAAATTGAAACGTGAAAGCTAATGAGGAAAAACAAATATTTGATCCAAATTCCAATGAGAATCTACTAAACTTAATACGAAGGAAGAATATTTTATTTGACTTTTTACAACTCTACAATTATTTTTTAAAACAATTACATTGATCTTAATACCCCTTCTCGATTGGATTAATTTCTCAAACTGAGTTACATCTAAAGACTTGGTCAATATATTTGCTCTTTACGTTGATATTGGCTCTACTTTGATAATCCCTTTTTCAACGCAATCCATTATGAAGTTATGTTTAATATCTCATTATATCTTCTTTTATAACTATATCCAAATTCTCCAATATTCCCTTTATCCATAGCTTCTCCACACGCATCACTTAATCCTACCTACATATTCTGCCTCACTAGACGATGTAGCTACTGCAGATTGTTATCGACTGGACCAGGATACCGTGCATCCAAAAACTTTAAACACGAAACCACTTGTCGATTTTCGATCTGCAGTATCTCCAGCCCAGTCAGCATCCGCCTCACGTTCGCCACCGCTACTGCTACCGCCATTTTGTCACTGCGCGCCTCTTCCGGAAATTGTATAAAGCAAAAATAACAAGTATATCCCCTCCATTTGCGGCGCTCCATTCTGTTGAGGCGAATATGCAATAGTTGTGTGTATTTAAATTCCTTTCATTTTATACCATTTATCCTGTTCCTTAGACAAATACTGCCTACCTTGATCTGGTTTTAATTTTGAAATCGGTAGTATTCACTTAGCTGTAGCCATTTCTTCATATTCTTTTGTAGCATCAAATACTTCTGATTTATTTAAATACGGGGCGGGGTGTCCATTTAAAAATTGGAACTTCATTTTGCTATAAACTAAAACCGCCCCAAAAAAACAGCTCAATATCAAATGACCACCACGGCTGACTTGGCAATAGCCCGCATGTAAATGTTCCACCAAATTTTTGTGTACATTTCCGATTATTTCGGGCCTTATCACAGCAATAGCAGTTTGAATCTCGGTTTTGAGATCTTGAATTGTTTCTGGATTATTGGCGTAACATTTATCTTTCACCGCTTCCCAAAGATAATTTTAATTTTAAATTATTAATTTTTGTGCCAAATTTTTTTTCAAATTTCGCACAGTTTGAATAGAAGACTCGCCACTTTGGAAATAAGTTTTTAATATTTCCCAACTTTATTCAATCGTATAGCGTCCCATTTCGTAAATTTCAGAGTTTTTACTAAATATTTGTCACTTCCCGAATGACATTTGACGTTTTGGAAGTCGGTAGTTCAAATTCCAAACATTAGATGGACTATCCGTTATTTGCAAAATGTGTGAAATCATCTATAAAGGAATAGTTATTTATGTAAAAGTCTGAAAAATGATACTGGCGAGGAAATATTGAAGTACGAGGCCCCTTTGGAACTGAGTACTTTAATTTCCGAGTCAAGTGATGTAATTTTACTGACGAGTTTTGTATTAATCTTGCCCGAAATCGTATTTTAATATAAAATTTCAATTTTTGTGTAGAACTTGTTATTTTGCAAACGTCGAATGGAGACTTTCCCACATTTCTTTAGCAGTCTGCTTGTCACGTACATAAGACAAGCACTCATTATTTAGAGACAGACCAGACGGTCCTTCGCTTTCTTATCCCTCTTCATGAAGACATTCCTATCCTTTCCTTCGGTGTGTGGATCGCCCGTTAAAACGTCCACTAAATTCAGGGAGTCCATATATCAATCTTGACCCTATATTGCCACTCACCAAAATTGCAGCCGTTAAACTGCCGAATACCAGTATTATTGTTGTTACCAAGGATTTTTTACAACTCGACAATTATTTCAATTATTTTTTAAAACGATTGCTCTGATCTTAATAATTTTTAAAAGTCTTGGTATTTTGACAATTGGGACAATAATAATAATACAAGTCAATTTACAGTAATGCGATTTTTCAGAGGGTAAACAAGAATCCTCCGTATCTCACATTGAATTAGATTCAGAGTCAAAAACATATTGCGAACGGAAATATCTTCCGAAAAGTGAACGTATACCTTTGTGTCCTGATGATGATGATTGTGACGCTTCCTTTTGATGTATATATGTTGGTCAACTTTGTTAATATGAATGCGTAAACCCACAGCACTTTTAAAAGTTTTACAACACAAATCACACTTGGTAATCCAACGACAAATTCAATTTCGGGGAATCAACATTTAAATGTATAACTGTGACGTAGACATAGTAATATTTTAATTTGTCAAGTATCATATATTGCAGAAGGAAATAGTTCAATACAGGGGATTACGATAATCGTTGAATTTAATCCTTAAATCGGATATGTTTCTATAAATTATCATCATTTGCCATACCACACCAAATGGTTGTCTAAAATTAGTATCATGCGTCAAAACATGCAGAGATTGGTTATGAAAAGATCTAATCTACTGGTTGATTCATGCTCAAAACCGGCAATACCTGATTTGACACGAGTCGAAGAAGTGTCGCTATCCGATCGATGATGCCCCAGTAACTTTTCGCTAATACCATGAAATTTTTCAACTAAAAATTCACCGTAATTAGTTCTTTCGCTACTTCCACCACCACTCTTCTCTGAAATATCAACACAGGCGTTTACGTTTGGCGTAGAGCTGGAACCTAAGAGCACGTAAACAAAATAAGAAGTTACTGTCACTTTTTTTGCGTAAGTCAGAGAAAACGGTTTTACGAACCAATCGTTTTGAAAATTTTGGTTCTCGCTCATAAACAACCAGGAATCCACTTAGGGTGATTGCATATTATGGTACATTTTTAATTTCTGAAAAGGTAAATAACTTCTTTATTTTTCTCACATGCCTTTCGTGTCGGAAAAAATAAAAATAAACCTCTACGTTAATCGCATCGCCGAAAAATGTTATTAGCGCAAAAACTACTAAAAGCATTCTTCTTCTATGAGCAAAAAGAAATAAATTTGCATCATAATTTGAGATCACCCCACATACACAAAAATATCTCGCATGCATTCGTTTAATTAAATTTTCCGCATTGCGGGCTGTACGGAGACGCATTAAACCCGTAAAAATTAATTAATAAAGAGCGTCGTAACAAATTTTTCGATGTCGCTGCTAAATGCAATACTTGAGTTTTCTCTACTTAATTAATTCGTGCTTAAGCCGAGAGGTAGTCGGCGAAGGCCAAAATTATGTGATCAAAGGCAACATCAATTTAGAGAAACGTCAAGTAGCGTACTTCATTTGAGTTAATTCAATTTCTAAGAGCTACAAGTTTTCTAATAAATAAATTTATTTAATTTGCCAGATATTAAAGTCTCAAACTCGGAGTGTGCAATGATTGTAATCGCACGTTGCTAGATTTCCAAAATATTGTACTTGCGCTAATTCAGGATCAAGTTTTCTTCGGAAGTACTCAAATTTTGTGTACTTTTTTTAATTGCATGATGACCTCGCAGCAGGTTGTTACGATCCATTTACCATCTATCGAATATTCTTAAGACGTTAGAAGGCACCAACTGGATTAATTTTCGATTTAAATGCGCCACCCATCGACGCATTCTCTAAATTCCGAAAACCCACTCTATGTCGTGTTCAAACTTGACGATAATTCGAAAGGGATAATTTTGCAGTTTGACAATGCGGTTTTCTCATGTAAAACAAAATTATTCCGTCAATTCCACTCGTCGTTTGATCAACCCACGTCGCATTTGCAGGGTTAATTAGCCTTTCTAGAACGAGTGTGTTGAGTATGAATAGATTTCACGAACTATTCAGAAAGCAAGTAGAAAATGTTGTGATAGGGGTTCAATTGAAATTCGTAACTCGTTAACAATTATCTTAGTACAGAACGAAAAGGAAATGAAAATGTAAATAACGGTGAGTTTCTTTTTCAAAGATAAATTCAATTTTCTGAGCGCCTTTGAATTATTGAGTTATTTTTAAATGAAGTTGGCTACAAATTTTCACAGCAAAAGCGCACATGGTTAGTAGGAAAAGGAAACGTACAGCGATATTTGATGTATGTACGTATTTGATTAACGTCGCGAGAACCTTAACTTTAATATAAACGCGAGCACATCAGAATTTAAATGAAACGAGTGTTTTCGTAATTGTAAACAAAAACTAAAGAAACAGCGACTACAACTTACGATCTCCATTCTACAAACAAAGCAAAGCATCCAGCCATTAAATCTAATAAAACCGAAAGTTTTGAATTTCTTTTTATTACCTTTAGTATGAGAAGTAATGGGAGCACACGCTGTTGTAGAGCTTAATACGGCCATTTCTTTAAAAGCTTTACCCTCAACTCTAACGCCTTTACGTACAAATGAGAGAAATAAATGTCTGCATAATTCTTCCGGTGTTCGTACTTCCAAGAAGGTGTCCAAGAAACGGCGGAAACTTTCGTAGTCGATATCCTGCAATGAAAGATTTATTTTAGTAGGAAATCGCCATTGGGTTCCGTTTAAAGTACTCTTTCGTAAACGCTCATATTTTATAAAGTTTTCTTAAGGACAATATATGGAATTTCATGAAGCTCTTAATTTCCTCACATGATTTTGTTTTAGGCAGTTAAGTGGATAATGGTATATAGGAACGCTGTACTTGCACAAAAAAATCTGTTCTAAAATGAAGGTTCCAAATTTTGAACAGATTGTATTGGTTCGCAATTTCCCTGGATAAGGTCGTGGGAGAGAAATGAGTGAAAATTACTTTGGTTTAGGTTTCTTCACTCTGTCCCCCAAAACTTGCCATCTTGAATAAAGCACGCATTATGGTTCATTGGCAGTTCAAGTCTTAAAAGTTCGTTTGAAATTATCATTTAGTTTTTATGGCTCTCTGAATTGAAAGCTACGAGCACCCTGTATAAGATTTTTCAATAGTTAGAGCTCAAGGCTGTACGGGAGCTCTAAATTTAGATTTGTTTTTTCGAATTTTATAGAGATGGATAAAGTTTACAATTGTTGGATCGAAATTTGAAGTGCTGCAGAGCATTGATAGTTTTCTTAATCGATTCCGGATGTCTGGAGACGAGATGTCCGGGATTTCGATCATATTAAATTATCCTAATTAGTGCTACTTGATTACAACTGCAAATCAGCAATAAGTATAGTACAGTCGACAGGTAGTTTTAGATAGAAAAAGGTCGCAACTTTGGAATGCTGTTTAGGAATGGTTATTTAACATTTTCTCAAGTTTTTGACCTTGAGGACCCTCGGCGAAGGGAGGGGAGGGGGCTGGCAAATTGGGGGTTGGCACGTTTATTCCCTTGCTTTGGGATAATTATGTAGTGGGGGTGCGGGGGGAGAGATATCGACCCAGAATGTAACTATAAATATCAATACCAACATAATGTGAATAAGGGTGGCTTTCAGCAGAGAAATATTACGTTTGAACGAGACGAGTTATAAACATACTTTCGTGAGCATTATAAAAACAATTGCTCCAACTAAAAAATCAACCCAGTGTATTGCTGTGACCCTAACATTCGGACCGCGTAAAAAATAAATGCAATGCCCTAATACGTTGGGTGAGTGGCAAATGGCAAATAATGACCACGATCAAGTCCCATAAATTCCAAAAAGAGTTTGAATTTTGAAAACGCCGGAAATAAAGCACGAGACATATATCTGGATTGTTAAAAGGGTTCGAATACGGGGTACATCAATTAACACAGACAACATTTATTCTAAACACACAAATCATATTAAAGACATAATTCTAACAATTAAAGTGAACTGTAACAAAGTCCGTTTTTTTACACCCCGTATAAGCGGTAGATAACAATTGAACAAATTAATGAAATTTTAAACTACTTACAGTTTTTTTTGTTAAAAATCTAAACAATCCGGGCAAAAACTACTTGCAACAGAGAACAAACGCACTCACAAACGTAGCGCGCTACACTGGTTTTTCTGTAACTTATCTCCTCTTTGAGACACCAAGAACGTCATTTTACTGCATTGAATTGGCTGGCCAAAAAACGACCGATGAAAGATGGCTGTTTGACACTGTTTCATCCAAATATTACTTCTTTTTAAACTTTCACTCCATACTCGACCAATATTTTCACTAAAATGTTCTAAACTTTATCAGAATTACGAAGAACAAACTTTGTGTACACCATACGAAAGACAAACTTTGCCACAAAATTGACAAAAGGCCCATCCGCATTCGACCAATCAGCTTTGTGATTGTTTCAAATTCTAACCAATCAGATAATTTTTTAAGTGATTAAAAGCTAGGTTGCTGATGTTTATCCGCGATAAAAATGCGTGTAGGAATACGTAATAGTTATTTATGCATCAAGGGCATTAAGGCCCCAGGGATTGTAAGTCGCCCGAGGGTTAAATATTGAGTAATGCCTGAGGTGCATACAACATTTTATTTTTCATCGTTCCAAAGAATGCATTTCCCATATAAAAATATCATGATTATTGTTTGCCCAACATTAAAGTGCTTCATACGAATCAAGTTGCATCTTTTTTATTACATAATGTAACTCCGTCAATCAATTTGACAGGCCGTTTGAGGGCATAATGAGATGACAATCCATTATGCCCTCTCATTATGCCCTTGGGCGTAATAGACTGCTTCATATATCACATATGACAGATATAATTGACATATAATAGGCAAATGAAAAATAAAATATATAGTAGTTGTAAAATTTAGTGTCTTTTATTATTAATCTCCCTAAAATACACTCGATCTTGGATCTAAAAATCAGGATAATTTTATTATTAATTCACTCAAATTTTGTTGCTTCCTGGAAAAAACTCTCGATCAAAAGTATAGCTCCAGTTAAAGCTGTCACGATTTTATCACACTTTTGCACCATTGCAAAACTTTCGTGTAAAGATAAAATTCTCCGATTAAAAATCAAGCTCTTGTGTATTTACCCCCGAAAATCACGCAATCTTTGGCCATTAAAACGCATTCTTATCGCTAATAAATTACATGAACCTTTTAACAAAAGTAATAATAGTGCCAAATAATTTAAACAGAACTGTCCCTTAAATGATTTAACAAAGCAAAATTGATAACAAAATAAACGATAAATTGTCCTACATTTAACAATTCTAGGAATTAATCGCAGATACTAAATTATTATTTTATATTGAGCAAGCCGCAGATGCCACCCGTTAATCGTTTTTCTAAAGAATTTTCGAACTTACTTAAAAAGTCATTTTTTTCAAGAACCCACTTATGAGCTAAAAATCCTACTGCAAGGCATCGTAAGTACAGAATTCCTGAATATACGTGGTTTGCTTCGCTGACATGAACAAGGGGAGATTTAAAAATCCATTAGAATTCAGCATAGATTTTTTAAAAAATTAATAAAAACTAGGGCATCACATTTCCAATAGTGAAAATTGAATAATTATCAGAAATTTATTACAACTTTTCATGTGACTCTCTGCAAACAATGTTAGATACTTCATTTTGAAAATGCGAAAATGCTTCAAGTACTTCAACTATAAACTTTGGTATAGTAACATAAAGTTTGTGTTCAATATGATCGTATTAAAGTTTTATAGCCAAAGCTAACACGGTTCGAGTGTAACCCAGAGTTAAAAATTCAATAAATTGAAACGTTTCAGATTTAAAAACGTAGAGCAGAAACTGTCAATTTAGTTAAGGGTGGTTGAAATAGGAGATAAACTACTTTGTAGATAAATGACACGATATGTACATCTATAAATCATAGCATCTTCCTCAACGTGACGAAACCATTGTCGCTCTCGGGATTGATTAGTACACGTTGAACGGAATTTCCTATTACTTATCGTTTCCATTTTTCACAGATAGAGATTTTTATAGGAACAAAGAAACCGCTACTCTTAGGGCGACCTTTTATTTTATGTCCACTTAGAAAAAGAGAAAATACTTAAATTTCTGCGTTTATTTACACAGTCGTAATCTGAGATTTGGATTTACGCTTTTTATGAGCTTTTGTTGGGATTCTATGTTCGATCGGTGTCAACTAAAATCATCGGAAGCTCCCTCTAAAAATTAATTTTATGGAATTAATTTACTTTTCTCTTGAAGAACCGATCGGAAAATTACTTCGTGACAAAAATGGGGACGGAAGTATTGGCAATCCAATTAAAGTGGCATTTATTCAACCAGCCGTTTTCGATTTAAACGGTCTCCAGTTTATTTGTTCTTTATTGGAGTAAAATATGTGCTCCGTGAGTGATCGTTAAAGACAGCTGAAAATATAATTTTCTGATTGGGATCTAACATTTATGTGGTTTTAAAGCAGTGGATATTTTCATTGCTGCAATAAAACAGACAGCAAAATCCATGGGTAATGTCGCAGAATCAGAGAGATGATAAGTTGGGATGTTCAAAAATAAAAGCCATGGAATTAAAATGAAATAAAGGGGAAGAATGTTAAAGCGAATACCGCTGGAGGAAGAAAATATACCATTAAAAACATTGCAATGGTAATTCAAGACTGTTATGAAAAATAAAATTAATGAGAGGACGAATAAACAAAACCCCAAGAAACGACGTGACTTCGAAGAAATTGAACATCCGCCTTATAGTCCAGATCTACCACCCAGTGACTATTTTTTGTTCCCGAATCTCAAAAAATGACTAAGGGGGCCAAAATTTAGGGACCATGACGAACTTGCGCAACTGTTGAGGGTCGTTTTGGGGAAAAACCAAATGAATTATTTACACTGGACTAAAGATGTTATTGAAACGGTATTATACCTGTATTCAAAAGCAAGAGAACTATCTTAAAACTTATTCAAACCTCTATTTCCATTGCTTCTTTTTCCTTTATCTTTCCTACACTTATTGGAATATTCACAAAACATTTTGTTGAAATATAAATCGGGTGTTTTGAAAGACCATTTATAAAAATACTAAAAAAATCCCTAAAGTTTATGCCCGAACTTTTTCTAATAACCGCAGCCGATATTCATAAACCGCGATTGTAAAAACTGCGTATAATGGATTTCGCGTAGGTAGAATACACCCTTCTTGTGGGCGAAACAGGGTTAACCGAGCAAAGTGATAATGGGATATTACACACTTTGTGTCTACTTTTAAACCAATTTCTGAAAACCGTTTAATTACACCTTTTAGCGGTTTTCTTAAAAGGAAAAACTTATCATGCAGTAACAGTATAATCTTCCCCCGATTTGAAATTATAAACGTAGTTCGTTCCATAATCAATAATAGCTCCCCTCAAACATTCACAAAATTACCCCACTTTTCTTAAATTTTAATGCTAAGTAAGTATAACGAATCGACAACAGAAACTTTAATTGAACTTCTCTGAAAGTTTGACTTCAACCCCATTATACGTATAACCGGATTTAGAAAGTTAAATTTCAATTACACTTTGTAACGAAAACCTTTACAAAATACGAAAGCCGAATTAAAAGTTACTTAAAAGGTTTTTCCATAACAACTTTACTATGTTAGTGAGTTTTTGAAAGAATCTTTTTATATAAAATGTGTATAACGGCGGATTAACACATCAACGGAGCTTCCCGTGAGAGCCTTTAGCTGATGAGTCCTGCATAAAAGTAAGGTGTATGGCACCATTGAGAATTCTTGGAAGATTACATTACGAAATTGAAATTGATTAAACGTATTTGGAAGTGTAGAAAGTGAAGGATGGATGCTTTCATATTGGCTTTGGTCGTAATCGAAAACAAATTGGAAAACTAAAATTTTATTACGCCCTAAAAATATTAATTTGAAATGTTCACCGCTGTAAGATATTCATTTTCGGTGTCGTGTTTCAGAAAAGTTTTAAATGGATACACCGCATTTGTTTAAAAAAACTTTGCTTTTATCTCAAATATTTTGTATTCTATTTTAAGGGCATCCTGGAACGTGACAAATACGAAAGCCGTAATTTAACAATGGGAAATAAAAACCAAAAAAGTTGGTAAAATTTCCCCTTTTTACAACATCTTTTAAGAGGGTCCGGTAAATCTCGTTAAAAAAAACAATAAACACATCAGTTTTCACTTTATGATTCATCTCCACTGGTCCAGATGATTCGCTGAATAGTTTCTATACGACACTGACGGCATGACGAGATGAAATGTATTCTGCAGTTTTACAGTAAATACTAAATTCTAAACAAGCTCCTGTTACACAAACCCCCCATTTATTTATTTTTTTTATGCGTTAGTATGCGACCACTATACAACCCAACAGACACTTACCTAACTAGCCCATATTCCACTATTTAGTTTTTTTTCTTTTTTAAATTCTCCCTCAGGGCTTTGATTTAAAACTTGAAACAGTCTATGGACCCAATCGAATTCCGTAAATTCAAATTAATCACTACTCATAACCATGGATAACCCTCGGATAATTATTAAAATATCGAAAAGGAAACAATTGAAACTAATGAATTTCAAGGGATGTCAGGGTATTTCAGGGGCTTTTAGAGACTTCTGGAAATTTCAAAAGGATTTTTGAGGATTTTATTCATAATAAAGAGGATCTCATACAAAATCCGAAAACAATTTCACGTGTTGGGTAGTACCGATTTTTCACAGTGGAAATGAAATCCCTATGTAGACAACCTTCCAAATACGTAAACGAATTATAAATGGTGTAAAAATGCTTGAGAAATTTTTTGTTGGGGGTGGAGCGAATTATTAAATTCTTTTTGGTTTCGACACTTGGTTACTATGAAATTTTATTCTTGTTAGTATAAATAATTTCATCGAGTACTGTAATAATATTATGAATGGTTTATGTGATTATAACTATAAATGTGGATATTATACAATGTGGATTGTAGATCCATATTAATGAAGGGAGGTAAATTTCAAATTTAATTACGGCTATTTCTATAGAGTAGAGCGCATTTCGAGGCTTACCACGCTTTCTTAGTGCTGTATATTGGATTAAAAGCAAAAACGTTCGTTTCGCAAGTGAGTAACAATTAAATTTACACATCTAAATAGAAGCAAAAACAAAAACGCTTTAAACCTAACAAAGGGTCGGTTAATATAATCAATTACTTAATGTCTCAAACACATCCTTGATGCTGTCCGTTTTTTTCCCTACTATTTTTAGGGTTGGCGCTCAGTTTTTATTATTGCAGTAGTCGATGGAGTTTTCTAATTTAGTAGTTTGACGTCACGGAACGACCTAGATTTTCCGTCCTTTTACCCCACTATCTACAATACACGAATGCTAGTGACGTCACTATTACGCCTCGCTTGTGCCGTGAAAAGGGGGTTGCGAAAACAGTGACGTCGCCCCGTTAGACAGAGTTCATTTCATCCTTCATTGCCCGTTTTCATTGTCAACTGTAATTGATAATGTTTTACGTATAGACAGCGTGCTCAATGAATGCTAAATGGAAAAGTGTTGTTTTGTATCAATTACTCGCCTGGAGTTTACAGGGGTTTCATACTGTTACAGTTTGTATCCAGTTGCGCTTTATTTTATTCTGAAAACTTACATTTTCGTAACGTGAATTGGAGGGTAAAGGGCCAATATTATAGTAGATCAATAGATGAATTTTAAACTAATTTGATCCGCATTTTCTCCCCCTCAATTTACATATTGTCTACTATTTATTTATTTTATTTATTTATTATCCCTCAACAGGCTTGCGCCTAATGCTTTTTAGAGGTGCACCTGATGAAGATCTTAAATTGTTCTATACTACTCCGGTATTTACTTTACGAATTAGGGAAACTACAGGAAAACCCGAGGGAAAACCTAATTCGGAGTAGCCACCTCGAAACTGTTCTAAGGAAATTCCCATGTCTGTCAGAGATGAAAAATTCTTACCTCAGCCCTGGTTCAACCTCCGACTATGTAGCTGCCACTGAGCTACGTTGTCGGTCACTATTGAGCCAATACACAAAATTCCATGAGGTTTTTTTACACTATTTTTTATAAATTTGACGAATGATTTGAGAAGAAGAAAACGGGTGAGGTGTAGGTGAGTTAAAGTCTGGAGTCACACAGGCAAACCCCGTTTTTCTTTTTTTTTCGGTTATATTTAGAAAACGGCGTGTCGGAGGACAAAAGTAAATGGAAACTGGCACACTTTCGTTCTACACATAAATAATTTTGGCAGAAATTTCCACTAATTTATCTTGAAACAGTATGATATCCATTTTAAGATTTTTAGTTAAGATTACTCTATTTAAGAAAACCTAGGTGCACCCTATTTTTTGCACAATCTTTGACTGCAATCCTTTTTTCATGTATATAATTTTCACCACAAAATCTCCGTTTCTTCGTATCGTTAGATCATTAGCACCATTGGTCTTTAATGTATGGCAATCAATCCTTCAGATTCTGACTAGTATTCATATTCTTCCGTTTCTTTGGACTTTTCAGTTTCCTTCTGTTATTAAAAATTCTTTGAAATTTTTCATCGGATACTTGTTTATTTTACTGTTGTAGGATTTTTCAATTTTTCGAATTCTTTAGATTCCTCCGGTTCTTTCTTTTCTTTATATGCCTCAGATTCTTTGGAGTCTTCAGTTGTTTTTCCATTTTTTTCGTTCCTTCAAATTCTTTGTAGTTAAGTAGTTTCTCGGATTCTTTCCATTCTTTGAATTCATATAGTTTTTTAGGTGCCTATTTTAGAATTTCTCAGATTTGTAACCAGATTTTCATGTTCAGTTATTTCAATTCCTTAGAGGCTTCAAATTCTGTAGATCCACGAGGCCCTTCAAATTCTTATTTCCTTTTATTTCACAAGTGTTTTAGATTCTATGGATTCTAATGTTTGTTCAAATTGATCTGATTAGATTATTTTTTGTGATTGGTATCGGCTGTCTTAGTTACCATGGATACAATAAGCAAAACAAAATCTCCTTGAATCCTTGGCCTACTATTTAAAAACCGTACAATTAAGGTTTTTATTTTTGGTACATGGCCAAAATAAAAAATATAGGTTGTCATACATCAATGTAATCAGGAAAAAGAATGCAAAATTTGACAGATATACAGGGTGTTGCATTTAAAAATTACCAACATTGGGTAAAAGCTCTCGAGTGTTCATCTAGAGCGAGAGAGTACGAGTACACAAGCGCGGTTGCTCAAGAGTGAAAAGCATAATTTTTTCCACAATCACACTCATTATAAAATTATAAAATAAATTTGACGTTTGCGAAACGTTTAATACTTACTATGATTTTCATACATTAATTTTCATAGCAACCGAAGGCATAGTAACCAATCAAAAATCACTAGTGATCATATGGCCGTTTTGCTCACGATAAACAGAGAGCAAAGCATGCTATTAATTAATGATTCTGGAAAAAAAATGTTAATTGACATTCATACATTTATATTTTGAATTCATCAAATGATCTTTTAATACACGCTTTCTTCGCGGCAAAAATTATAACAACACTGACAACCAAGCGATTATTTAAAGATAAAACGTCAAATGACAGTACCTGAAGCCAAACTAAGAATTAAAAAAATTGGCCTACTGCGTCACGATCGTGAACGCCATATACTTTCTTATTTCTTATGGATGCCATATTGATTTTCACGAAATAGAGACGTTCATAAGATGTAAGAAAGTATAATTTTCCATTTAAGGTGCTAACGGGATCCGTCCATTTCCGACCTCTTAAGGTAAGGAAACTTAGCCCCCATTAAATTACATTGTATCAATTCCACCGCTACGGATGAGCCACGAATTTAAACCACCCTGTACATATTGGAACCGGCACATAAGAAGGCGAATAGTGGGGATGCCTCTTCTTACGCGCCCGTACCGATACACAATTATTGCAGGCATTAGTACAAAGTAAGGGCAATAAAATTACCCACAGAAACGTATCTGATATTAATTTTGATTAATTGAAATTAAGTCGGCACTATTGCTAACTTTCTTAGTTGCATAGATAGAAAGACCGCGTAGTTACCAAAATTGTGTATTTTGATCTGAATGCAAATACGTAATTGTAAAATCAAAACAACATCGCATTTTGCAGATAATTACAAAAATGTAATGAAAATTAGTAGACCTCTTTTTTGTGAGGGTGCACTCAATGGGGAAAGATACCTCAATTTAATAACAGACGTTTTAGAGAACTTTTTGAATGATATTAACGATTGTAACTTGTAAGTTATTTGTATATTACTTACTTATTTCACTTGTTATTCTTGTTTTGTTAACATACCTACCGAGCTACTATAAAAAGTCCTATTTCCTATGAAATAATTGAAAAATCTTGGCTATTTGAAGTATTTTGGCTATGTTACAACACTATAGTATGGTTACATTAAGAACTGTTGTACCGAGTTTAGTAAGCTGTCATATGATGATAATATACAGGGTGTTTCATATTAAAAGTCTCGTTATTATCTGCAAAATGCAATGTTGTTTTGTTTTCGCGATTACACATTTGGATACAGTAGAAAGAAATACAAAATTTTAATAATTTAACTCTCTCTCTCTCTAACTCTACAACTAAGAAAGTTAGCAATAGTGTCGACTTATTTCAAACAGACAGACGTTCACATAAAAAATCGACCCTAAATGATTAATCCGAGGGGCAAAGCTGGTGGTATAACAAGTTTTGTATTTATTGTACAAGCGTTGATTGATAAATCAATGAATGGTACGAGATAGGTATAAAATTTTGTGCAAATGATTCCGGGAAGTTACAATATTAAGTTAGACCAGAACCGCCTAACTGAAGTAAATCCTTTGGTACATAGATTTAGCCCTTGCAATTAAAACGTTTGGCAAAGTTTGTTTGTGCATTACAAATCAGTATAATAGGTATAATTAGTACAAAATGAGTATAACATTATGGCACAGCAATTTGTATAATCTGTATATACTTGGGGTTGTGGCGTCCATTTGGTAGTGGTGCACTTGTGTCCACGGCAAGGTGTGGTCTAGCGTAATTAAGTGGGACAGTTTTACAGCAATTTGACGTTGCTACTTATTTCATTCAACTTTACACATTAGGCAGTTAGGAAATATTTCATTACATTCTGTAAAACAGGAGTTTTCAACAATAAATACTGAAAAGCGGGAGAATTCCATTGTGAGATATAAATAAGAATTGCACTATAGGGTATCAATACCCAACATATAAATTTTAAAAGCTTCGAATTTCTTTTCTACTTGCTAGACGTGGGTATATGAGAAGCAAAAAATATATTCCCAATGTTTATTGTATACGTACAGTTCGAATTTTGAAGGCACATACTATGCGCATTGAATAGATTGAATGAAACCTTTTTTTGGGTATTTGAAGGTATTCTCGTCCTTCTGATATCTTCCCTGTTCATCAACTGAAACGTGTTAGCGTAATATTCGGTATTGGATTATATCGTTGAGTGAACACTCAACGATTATATAGAATAATAAATGTTAGGGCGTTTGGTTACGGAGACAAAATGTTTGATAAAGTAGAATCCCATTTACCTATAGGAAAGCAATTTCATAACTGACAGCTGTGTTTGGAGACTTTCTATCACAAATCGGTATTGAAGTTGAAGTTGTATTCATTTGTTGGGTTGAAACAGTTTATTTAACAACAATTCAACAAAAAAGCACCACTTTAGTAGGTACTAGAAATTTAGATATAGATACGCAAGAAAATATTTCAATAGGCACATTACGTTACGTATCTAGTTAGCTAAATTTGCCATATTCTTTTATATGAACAAACAAACCTATTGCTGTTGCTTCGTTGTGCTACTAGAATAAACAGGGAATGGGCAAATTAGGATTAAATGCGCTTCCAATAACACTAAAGCACGGAAGGGTTGCTGATGTATGCACGGAAATAGTTTGTATATCAACATTTAGCATAACTGCAGGCGTCATCAATTTCAGCTCACGCCAATTTCCGACCTACCGCAATATAACAATAGAACATTTTTTAACTTTGTCAACTTGTTAGCGAATGGAGTTGGCCGCCCTCCAATAAACTTTTCTTTATCTGAATTCGGGTACTTTGTCACGCTGTAAATTTTAATTTAATTTAGAACGGACTAAAAGCTGCAGTAAATAAATTTTCAACATCTTTGTTATGTTAATAACATATTTTTTTGCTCAGTTGGTACGATTTATGCCCGTTAACGGAATAATGATTTACTAGAGATATTTTACCGCTTTTTTAAGTCCATTGTAATAATAAAGCTCCTTGCCCAATCTATCTTTTGACTTCCTAAATTAATGGTCTTCTAGTTTGCTTCAGAAACAAAAAAAAACCCTTTCCTTATAGGTGTGTTGTTAAACAAACAATTTTACATAAAGATGTTTCTCGGGCTAATCCAATTTCACCGTAAGTCCATATGAGGCCGATTCAACCCTTACGATGGATATAACTTCTGTTTTAGCTTTCTCTTCTGAAACATCGCTATTGTAATCGCAGTTTGCCCAGTGACAACCTTCTTTTCGCGAATGACGTCGAAATTTATTAAGTTTCCTACAATTTCATAGTGGGGACACTTTTGATAAAACGGAATGGGCACGGGTGTCACGTAATTTACGGGTGCCCCGATGGGCTCTATTTTTTTCGGATCATAATTTCACTCAGTATAAATTTAGTTGTATCTTGAAAGATCGCATCCTATAATTCCATTTATTTTAAATAAGTCCACCCACGTATCTATTGATGTTGTGCTTGAACTTTTAATCCCCTCTCAATCAATAAGTGAGATTCTTCGCGCCCACTACGGGAAAACGTATCAAAATTTGTTTCTTGTAAATATATTCCGCCAGAATTACGTTTTGAAAGTCGATAATAGATGGCAATGTATGAAAAACTGCAAATTTGTGTTGGACCTATCTCGGATTTCTACGTATGTATCTAAAAGCATACAGATACACCAATAGAACCTAGATTGCAATTGTCGTAGATGATTTCTATATTATTAATACGAGTTTCATATTATTTTCTTGGCAGATCTGGTATAATTCCTTGTTTGTTCTTCTTTCATAATACAGCCGTTGTTGTGCTTGCCAAGATAATATTTCGCGCTTTTTAAATTTGAATTTTTAAGTAGTTGGCGTAGTTATAAGGACACATCGATATGGTTGGTTGTTAAGTAAAATAAATGGATTTAAAACCAAAGTTAAGAATTTAAAAGTGGCGTCAGAAGTGAGATTTCAAACAGCACGTGACACGACCGTAAATTGCCTTTCTCCCGAGTTCCTAGAGGCTTTGCCAAACATGCCAATGCAATCCAGGCAGCAACAACCAACGTCATTCCACCTGGCACAAACCAGAATGGACCAGGTCTGTGCACCAACCGCCTGAATCCGTTTCAAACCAAATATCGATGATATCGGTCGGTCTGTCTGTCTGCCTGCCGGTTTGTATGTTTCTATTCTAATCGCGCATGCGTAAAAGTATCGAGTTGAACCAAATTTGGTACGTATGTTCTATAGACACTTTTACTAAGAACTGAAATACATCTAGTCAAACTATCGATTGCACAAAGCCGTTAGTTCCATTGTTCTACGTCTTATTGTTGCTGATAAAAAATAGGAAAGAGACTTGGAACTTTAAACGAAACACAGTTTGGGCGGTAGAGCGCGAGCTTAGTTCTGTGCATTATGGAATAAAAACAATTTGCGGTTTTAATGTAAGCCATTGCAGAATTCCAGCATATAAACTTTTCAGTACCTAATAAAAGTAATAACTGCCACGCAGCAGTAATACGAAAGCTCATTAGCGATATAACTTTAAAAACCGCTTAAGGGGTCTGTCTGCTTGTCGCGAAACGTGTCTTGAATTTGAAATACACGTCCACTGGAAATAAATTGCAATTAGTGTTAAGTTGCCACGCGACGTGAATGAGAAGCGGCTTTGTTGTTAATTACGATAAGATTAATTTATCCAACATAAAAAATAATGTTAACTCACCACCGTCGCCAAAGCTGCCCTTGTTTTTCTTTTGCGCGATTTAATTTATGAATTGAATTAGTGAAATAAAACGTTTACTCTGAAAGGAAAATAATTGGGGCATGTTAAATACCTACACGAATACACCAGAATGTGGCACTATGCTCACGAATTGACATATTAAGTATAGGTAAAAGTTAAGTTTCGGCGATCATTTATCCTGTAGGGAAATTTGCCAATTCGCGTTAAGTATAAATATTCCAGTATGAGGGCGAAACTTAGAAGGGCTAAATTGCTTTGGGGTAATGCTCACAAACAGAATTTCCTGTTTCCCTGAAGAAGTTGCATAAATAAAATGGAGGGTTAAGCGAACGCATCAGAAATTCTTTTAGTAGTCTCTACGCATATTTTAGCTTGTACTTACGGGTTTCAACGCAGATACCTTTATTTTTATTTCTAACTTAGATTGTGTGAAAAGAAGGGAGTAGAATTGAAACCCCTCTTCCTCCTAACAACAACAACAAATTTTATTTTATTTAAATATCTATGATCGATCCTTCTTTGATTTGTTTAGAAACAAAATAAGAGAAATGTTTACGTAGGAGCTTCGATATACTGATCTTTTCTTTGGCGCATTTTCCCAAGAAAGGATACCTAGTGGAAGTAGTTACCTTTGGACCCTTTGCTCACCTTAAGATTTTTCGCTACATTCATCTGGAATCCATCTGCAATTTCTTTATTTTTTAGAAAAGTTGTATTTGCTGTTCTTCCCGTTTAAAATGCACGTATAACACAGAAGCTTAAAATTCAATTCGAAAATGTTTTGTCTTTTACAAGAAACGACCAAATAATCGGACGGCACATTGTAAAAGGTAACGTTATATAGGTACTCTTTGGGAAACATAACATTTGTTCTAATAACATCGTAGTGGTTTCACTACTAAATTAATTTAAACGTCAGTAATCAGGATCCCCATGATGAGATGCGACAAATAAGCACCCTGTATAATTTCCTTTTAGACCGTTCTCCCAAAATCTACTAAAATAAAATCCATCGTAAACATGTAAGAAGTGCGGAAGAAAGTATTTTCTTCGCTTCTGCAAGTTTAAACTAATTGAGAAAGTGAGAAATGTTTTGCATTCAAAATGGTTTAAGTGGTGCTTTTAAGAATTCTGCTTTTGCACGCGTAAACATTACTCTTCACTTCTTTACAGCCTTCCCTTTTTCCGAAAGTAATTTAATTTTGGAAGCGTAATATGGTAATTCTTTTCTTGGTCGCTCTTGTGTAGTTTTCCTTTATTGCAAACCATCAGATAATTTCTGTGAAGTTCCATTTAGTTGTTACATAGTTTGGATACACAACATTTCATAATTAACGTATGCAATTGGATTTGAACGTTTTGGGATATATATACGACTGTATGTAATACCGTGCGGTCACTACGCCACCCACAAAACACCTAATGTCCAGCTAGCTCAACACAAATTAATTGAAACTTAGAATTTTATAATCAATACTGATTTAAAACTTTTCAATTTGGGTTTTTCATCGCAGAATTCTGAGGTTTGCCTCAGAATTTGGATATTATATTTCCCAAATTCAAATTTTTGAGTTTGACGCCAATACGTCGTCGTAATTTTGGTCTTTATTATTTACTTTTCTCATTAAAAATTATTCAATCCAAAATCAACCCCTCATCTTCATACTGTGAACTAGTAGTTGTAATAAGCCCAATCCCAATAATTCCAGTACCACGGTATTGGCTTATAAATACTGACCGGGGGTGGTGAGGTAACCACTTCGGTTTCGGATCCATCTTTGAATCTACTTGCCAACCCGGGATATTCGGCCCCTGAGAAATAACCCGAACGCTGCCCGCCTGTTAGGCTTAAAATCGCAAATAGAATAATGGTCGCCACCTAAAATATAGTTTTTTTTAATGCAAATTAGGAATAAGGTAACGTACCTTTTGCATTGTCAATCACACAGATGTTGATGATCTTAATGTGAACTAAATGGGGAAACTTGATGAACCGTAATGTAGTTGTTGTCATTAGGTAGAATTCACATTAATAATCTGGTTGAATTTGTCGAATTAAATAATTTTCCAGTAGTCTAATTTCCCAAGCGACTTTCAAGCGGTTTATTTCTTTCATTCAATTTGTTTTCCATTACGTTAGACACATAGAGAAAATGCCGATCTTTTGAATTACATTATACTACCGGGCAACTACCCGTGTAGGGTCGGAAAAGAATAACCCTACCGCAGACGACACTGCCTGTCGTACGAGGCGACTAAACAACTGCAAATCGGTCGGCCACATGCGGAATGGCCTGGTAGGTTTTGATTTGGAGTGAAAGTGTATTTCACATATTTATAAGGTTTGAAGTTTAAATGCCCTATAGATGATGTTTAGGACAACACAATCGAACAGTTCTTTTGAGTTACCTCTCTGGAGCTTGACATAGTAACGTTTGCCGACCTCTTACACTTACCTTGCTGGCATTCTCTTCCAAAATTTTTATTAAACGAAGCTAAGTGTAGGGCAGAAAACGATGGGGGTACATTGTTAGTCTACCGCAATAGAATTTAGATCGGACAATAAACGCATTTATAGAATAATTGCTTTCGAAATTTATAATTTATGTGTCAAAGTTTCAAAATCAAATCACCAAAAGTTTTATTATCCTCTATCGGTAAACCACAACTTGTGTAAGCGCCCATTGTCCCTGGCCTCTAGATCATGGTGCACAAAGGAAAGTTTCGAAGTTTTATGATATTTAAGCTGTATAGGAAAGTGGAGCGAGTAGGATGTGTATTTATTATTCTACGCTGACAAGAGGCGTAAAACTGCGGTAAGGTATTTGTAAATAGCTTCATGGGGCCAAACTCAAACTACGCAGCTTAGCGCAAATACATTTTTACATTTCACATTAATTCTTTTTATAAAGGAGCTGGTCAGACTTTCGCTGATCATTTTGAGTTTCTATAATAAATGCACTATATGGATTCTAACAGAGCGATCGATAAAAACCACTAATTTTAATTCATACTTTCGGTGAACCATTTGAGTATTTCAATACTACTCCCTCAACCTCTAAGTTGGCAGTGATAATTAGAAGTGGTTTCATTAGGTCTCGCTATTTGTTATGGTTTGAAGGGGGACTTCCAAAAGGAGCCCCTAATTGGTCAGTTGGAGCGCCAGCTACCGCTTTAGATTCGCGTAACATGTCGAAAAGAGAAAAAAATATCTATCAAATGAGCCTAATGGAAAGATGCACTGCCATTTAAAAAATTCAATTGTTTTTCGTTACTAATTTGTTTTCTGAAATAAAAACAACTGAATGCTGCCTTATTATAGAAAATAAAATGTTAAGCAACTTTCATATATAATAATTTTGTCTACATTTGATATTTACCGAGATACCTATATACTATATTCCATACATAATGGGCGGCACCCTGTATTTAATATAATGTAATATAATATAATATAATATAATTTGTTTCAAATGCTTATTCAACTAACGCGCGTAACTTATTACAGGCTAAAATCGCTTAGTTGGTTCTGGGAAAAAAATAATAACATTCGACAAACTAATTAAGTACCAATGTAAAAATACTGAAAAACAGAAATAATTCACTTTTTTCCAAAAACTCAGTTTCAATCTACCTTACGTATACGTTAAAAGCATGCCTTTTTCTAACCCCCCAGATTGGGTGCGCTATTGCAGGATAAGGGCTTTTTTTAAAATTGAATAGTCAAAGATCCGTTCTTTCTCTTCGTGAAGTTGGAGGTACCAACTGAAAATTTTGAATATCTCCCTTATACGGCTTGATTACAAAATTTGATCATACGGCCAAAATTGGCACAAAATGATCACAAAATTATTGCGTGTCTATGGCTTTATGTGGCACCTCCAACTTTACGGGCCTCCATCCTTATATCTTTATATGTGTTGGGGTTGTATTGTATCTAGGAGAATTAAAAAACGAAACGCAAATAAATTGCGGAACATTTTGAGGATTGATTCCCTATACAGAATTGATTCCCACAAGTATTTGGTCCAGAGGGAACTTCCCCCCTCTTCAGCCGAGCATGTCCAGATTCCTAACGTCGAAATTGTTCGTATCGCGGATCCGCGAACGCGAAAAAGGGAATTTAAGGGTTTCTGCTTATTGTTGTAAAGGATTTCTACGATAAGAGATGTTTTGTACAGTTTTCGTTCACATTTTCAATTCTGGCGAGTTTGTGTAAATCACTTCTCTTGATTAGAGCGGCTCTATTCAATAAAATGAGGATAAACTGTCTTTTACAATTATTATAAAGTTCAAAGGGTGAAAAATTCAAGTGGAAACCGGGAAAAATTGTCTAGCAAACTTTAAAATTAATCGACTACTTCTCTCAAGCGGAATTGGTTGTCAAAACTTTTCATCGCACTTTATAATACAACAATGCTTCAGAAATATTCAATACAGTATCCGACGATTGTTAGATTTTCTCATATTGAATGAAACATTAATAAGAAACAAAAGGATGCTCTGAAAACTTCAAAGAATTCATAAGTTGTAGCTTCAACCCTTTAAATATTTTCATTTTTCCCAGCTCATAATCATTACCGGCAATTATTTATTAGGTATGTAATTGGTGATACATTGTTTAACTAATTCAGCAATATTTCGTATCCCAATAGCACCAGTAAGGCGTCGGTCTGTAGACACTATGGGGCGCCGCCGCCGGTTCAAAGTCAACCATAAAATCCTCTTTAAACCTACTCGCTAATTCGGGATAACCAACCGGTCCCGTAGCTGGTAAGTACCCAGGTCGTTGGGCGTAAACAATTAAAATTACGCACAGCATAAAAAATGTCTAAAAATTTCGTGTTAGTTGATATGAATTATTGTATAGTAAGTATACTTACCGAGGCTAACTTCATTTTAGAACTGAAATTATGTCACTAATTCGTAAATTAAGTCTATTTATTAATGAAAATTTAATAGTCATGGGCTAAATTTGGAAATTTATCGCGGTTTAATTATTGTGGGAGGATTTCTGACCGAGATCGATCTACTGAAATAATCACGATGTTTCCAATTGTAAAACGTGTTACCCACCAGTTTAATTACTATGGTAATTAACTCATACTAGTAAATAAGAAGTTTGCAGCGCATTCTTTCCGTAGTCCTTTCATCAAATCGACGTGAAACCGGGCTAAAAGTTTGCCTTCCTTAGTAAAAAAATTATCAAAGTCCTCGTATGAGATCGAAGGGACTTCAGCGCATTTTTGTGTGGCAGATCAGTGTTTTATTAGCCAATATTGACTCCACCATAAATAAGATCTTGCCGAAAGCTACCACGTTCACTTTGTCGGTACCATTTTCTCACTTACCGTGCACTCGCAATTCGCGTTTTAAGTTTTGACTCCACCATCAGTAAGATCTCGTCGGGGGTTACCACATTCCCTTTGTCGATACACAGTTCCGACGTCCCGTTCATTCGTAATTGCCATTTTGGTAGATTTCGCTAAAATCCCGGCATAAAATCGTATTCAACTTTTGGGTACTTCACATAGCTCGACCTTCTATTAGTGACACGAGAAAAGAGACCGCGATTCGCGCTGTAAGAAACTTTTGGGCGCCCAAAGTCGACTACCCCTCGAAGCGCGCCGCGCAAAAGGTGGTTTATTTCGCCCCTAGGAAACAAAAACAAAATTCCGCCACGCAGGAGTTGTGAGCGTTGACAAGATCTTCCCGACGACACCAATTTGAAAACAATCGGAGAAAAACTGTAGAAGAAGATAGATAAAAACTGAAAAATCTCCAGGTTAGTATAATACGCTCGGGGATGGCGTCCAGATGTCGTCGACTCCAAATCTTGTAGCCCCATCCCGAACGTTCTTAATTACATCGGCCCGAATAGTTACATGTACACTCCTTGTCTTTTTACAAAGCCCCCCCCAGGGGTTTTTCTACGGGCGAAAGCATTTACTGCCAGCCAGCCAGCCAGCCAGCCAGCCAGCGCAGCCAAAGTGAGATTAAAAGCTACTTTTTACAAAAAAAAATTTTTGCAAAAATGCGCTAAAAATTGATCTCGGGGATGTAGGATTTAGTTTCCATGGGAAATCGTACTTGACTTGAACTGCCAAAGGCGACTCGACAACAAATCATTTTTGATCGCCCGTTATTAATAGTTATTTACATAAAAGTCAAGGAAATGACATATTACTGGCGAGGAAATGTTGAAGTACGAGTCCCCTTTAAGGCCGAGTACTTCAATTTCCGAGTCAAGTAGTGTGATTTTACTGACGAGTTTTGTAGTAAATTTCACCCAAAATTGTATTTTAATATAAAATTTCAATTTTCATGTAGAACTTTTGATTAATGTCAGTCTGTCAGTGATGACATTACCAATGTGGCAGGTGCGGCCGGTAAAGTGACTGGCGGCAAGAAGGTCATGGAAACTAAAATGTTCTGACATAAAGGAGGCATGTAAATAAAGGTTTCATAAAATAAAATAATATAAATAAATAAATAATCAATCGATTTGGCTTTATTGAAAGGTGTTACTGTTAAAATTTCATTGGTCGGTACATAAATAAGAAAGTTAAACGTAAAAGTAGTATGAAAAATTAAACAGAAATTCCGCATCGGCCGGGAATCGAATTCAGGCCGCCCTCGTATCAGCTACGACGACTATAGCATCTTAATTTTAATAGATATGGATTAAGTGATCACTTTTACGGCAAAGGTAGATGAAGTCAAACAAATCCTTGTGCATTCTAATGACGTTTGTCAATCTTATTAAAAATGGGACGTAAGCAAAAATTAAAATGAAGTTTAGAACATAATACAATATTGTTTCCATGGAAATGACGAGAGAACCTAAGTTTCTATTCGGACGTCTAAATTAAATACCTTCTGAATTTTCAGAAGTTTTATAATGATTTCTATGGCTTTCGCTATAAAATAAAATTTTATATTATACACGAAGCTAACCATATTTCACTTGACCGTTAAAACACCCCTTTGTGGTCTTGTATAATAAATAACTATTAATGAAGTTGAGCCAAAATAAAAGAGCGTTATTAACGCCTTTTAAAGGATTATACGCGTAGATTCGTATTATCACGTCAGAATATTTGAACAATTCCTACCTACGCATTCTCTAAATGGTCTCGCTCGTTTCAATTACGTTCCCTAAGAATGACGGGTAAATTTGATAATTATGTTTAATGAAGTTGAGCATAACTGAAATTTAATAGCGCTTTTTAAGGGATGCTATACGTGTAGATTTACCATTAATCAGAACATTTGAACAATTCTCACCTCAATATAAATATCCACTAAACGTTCTCGCTCGTCCCCATTACGTTTCCCCAAGAAGAGCGGATAAATTTGAAAATTATCTTTAATGAATTTGAGTTTAAATGAAAGAAGTTTATTGACCCCTTTTAGAGAATCCCCTCCTATGCTGAACTTCAAAATTGCAAAGCGGTCACTCGTTACAGTATGCAGTTGGAGTCCCCCAATTGTGATTCCTTGTTTTCTAAAATATATAGTTATTTACATAAAAGTCAGGAAAATGACACATTCCTGGCGAGGAAATATTGAAGTACGAGGTCCCTGTGGGGTTGAGGTAATTTTATTTTACTGACGAGTTTTGTACTAAATTTTAGGATTCAGGAAATTTTGGGTAAAAGATATTTGATATCATATTACAGTGAGGAGATGAGTTTTTTTACTGCAACTACAAATACAAATTAAAATATTATATGTGTATCTTTGTAGTGAATGAACGAATGCGATGCCAAAGCGAGTTTTCCTGCAATTTCATTATCCGAAGCGGTTGCGTTGTTTACGGGTAACTGTACACCCTCTAAACCTAAAGTCTATACGTAGTCAATTAAACAGGTACATACTAGTTTTGTAAAACGTAATTTTAATGAATAACCATTATGATTTAAAGTCTAGTTTTAATCTATGGAGCTATTTAAAGGTGAATGTGTTTGCAATTCATCAAACAAACAGAAGAGTTCAAGGTATAAGCCCAGCGAATAGCTAGCTCAGGTTTTGATTATTTCAATTCTTGTCCATTTATGAAGTTGATGACGTCATTAATTTTATAATTTATAACAGTTAAAGTCATTTGTTACAGTAAATCCCAAAGAGTAGATTGTAATTAGGGGTAATAAAATATTTGTTTTATGGGGTTTTAACAATTTTATGGGGCTATTGTAATGGGTAGTCTATAATGGCCAATGAGCAACCCTGTATAACAATATGCTTGCTTGTACAACCTACAAACATAAGTAATTCAAGAAATAAAAACATTTAGTGTATCACAAAAGTTGCAACCCTCACAGTTTCGATCTAAAGGTGGA
>NW_022170249.1:8343280-8346809 GCF_008802855.1 Photinus pyralis
GTTTCAATGATTTTTTTATATTTTTAGGATTGTGCACTTCGAATACTTCAGTTGTGTGCTTTAGTTTATTCAAATTCTTTCGATTCTTCATCTTCTTCGGAGCCATGCGATTATTCGGATTTTAATGATTCTTCTATCATATTCTTAAAGCTCCCTCCTGATACTTTATAACGATTCTCTACATTTTTCACCAAGACCTTTTGGATTCTCCCTTCTTTTCTCTTGGGATTTTATTCAGGCATTTCAAATATTTAGAACTCAACGAATAATTTTTGGGATAGTTCAGATTTTTCCACTTCTTCGAATTTAACCTTTTGAAACTCATGATTTTTAATCTGGTACGTATTTTCAAATTATCTAAACGGAATTTTGAACGGCACTATTAAAACTGTAACACTTCGCTCGTTTAACCTAATCTTCATCTTTAATAATAACCCATGCAATCCCACTGGATCTAGGACATTGTGGTAATTTGGTATACAAATTGAGAAGGTCGAGGTTACTTACTACAAAGCTATGTCAGTACAGTGCAAAAATGAGAGGGGGTAACAAACTTGTATTTTTTTATTATTAGAAATGGCATTTGCTTATTATGTGCCCTTTAGAGACTATTCTCGATTGTGATGAGCGAGTGATGGTATGGCGCATTTAGGTACAGCATCCAACTTGGAAAGTGCACTCAAAGTGCTTGTATCATTGTAGATACATTTAATTTGAAAATGGACCGTTGATGATTTATTGAGATTAATCCAAAGGATTCTTTTTCTTCGCTCTGCTATAACAAAATCATATTGTCATTCGCTCATCACAGTTCATTTATAATAAGTCCACGAGTTTTGAGTGTGATAGCATTTTACAAATCTCTTTTTGTATCAGTATTGACCGTCAAATTAATGACTTTACTTGCCCTACCGCTCAATTTGAGATTTTAGAGATTGTTTTATGGTAAAAGTAACCCAAAAATGATGCGCTCGAAGTCAATTTTGTAAGTTACTAAATTTGCAAGAAATAACAAATGTAGGTAACTTCGTGAAAGGCGAAAATCGACTTGAAAGTATATAATTTATTCACCCTTCTACAGGATCCGCCAGGCACGTAGTTTGACGGATATGTTATCTTAGGAAAGGACAGTATTTACTATGGGAAATCCACAGACAACGGAATAAATCTCGAAAAATCAACCGGTTAGAAAATTACAATTGCGCTGGAACGTAATTTCCTTAATGGATCTTAAAGGATGTCAATATTTTCTTAATTTATTGCAGGTATTTTACGGGAAGTCCCTTAGGATTATTGGCGTGTTGCCCTTTCTTTTTTTTTGTGTTTCATTTGAAGTAAAATTGATGAATCTTCGCCGCACTTTTTTGGGTAGGTAATAAATATGGGGAACAGCACAAAACTACGACCTTCTTCTTTTTAATATTGTCCCGTGAGCATAGGTGACAGGTAAAGCAGGTGAAACGCACGCGCTTACTTCGCGTGTGGAGTCAGGCCGGCGCGCCAGGGTTCAATCAATACGGGTTTGCGGGTTCTTGCACGCTGGTGGTTGCTACCACGCTCTCGGGATACTCAGCCGGTACTTATTTGCCCTTTTGTGCTACTTAATCTTCTTTTTTCAATTAGTACTAATTGTGATTTAAGTTTGTAGACTTTACGATTTCTAATCGCCTGGGATTATAATAATAAAATAAACGTAATTAGTGACAATGGCTCAGAGGATGTACAAAAGGTGCGATTTGTAATTATACTCAATAGGTTATGTGAGTAAAGAAAACTTATTTTTTTCATATATTGATCGCGCGTATTAATCCAAGTTTTTTCTTACTTTGTTTATTCGGCCCTACAAGTTTAGTTTGTTCGGCACTTATTATGAATTCCCATCGTAATTAATTAAATTCCATTTTGTGGGTATCGTATGAACCTTAGTAGGCGGTAAAAGCAAAAGCCCTTCGGGGTCTAATTACGTGTTTTTGTTATTCAATTTGGTTATTGGGGGGAGAGTGAAAATGCCTGTAAACAGCGACGCGTGTTTCTCTTCAAATCATTTTTTCAATTTCCAACCCCTTTTTTTACGACTGTGAGGCCATTGACTCTACATTAATATCTGGCGAAATTTTGCTGCTCACTTTGAAATTTGAGTTCATTATTACTACACTGTTTCATTATAAATATAGAAAAGGATCCAGAAAATCCTTTCAAATTGGCAGCAAATCAATAAGGAAAACATAAATTTAGAAAACGATCGCGTGCCCATTTGTAAACACTTTGGAAAGCAACAACTCCTATTTGCTACAGTGTGTCGTTGTTACACAAATTGACAAAGTTTAGATGAATGAATTCTTCCATATTACCTAACCATGCCAGCCCGTGATGATCTACCGTTATACCACAGATTTAAATATACTACAGATGGATCATGCCATGTTAAATTTAGGCAACGGTGATTTGGATTTAAGCGTCTGGTGCGTTAAATCCAAACTAAATTAGTGTTATTCCGCGTCCACAAGATAGCGCTGCAGGATGAATAATTTTCGCGCGGTTTACAATTTAAATAAAAGAGACACGTACTGTTGCGATAAGCGGGGGTATCCGATTACGGCGATTACACATAGCGCAACAAAGATATGTGACTGACCTTCCCCATTAAAATTTTTCTGCAAGGTTGCGTTTAAGTTAGGTACACATTCTTTTTCACAATATCCGAACGGGCAACCGACGACTGATAGTAATTATACCTTTTTCTGTCAAACGGACACGATTTGTAATTAAATTATGCAGACTGTTTACCTTATTTAGTTCTATAATTAGAAGTATTGTATTTTATGCGATTTAGGTTTATAATTGCTACATCTCAGTTTGGAGTGCTCGTATTTAGATATGACAAGTTGAAAGTACAGTTACGACGGCGACGTTTTTAACAATGTCTGTCTTATCAGAAAATGTGTTTGATCTGTATTTTACTTTCCGATTATTAGCACAGATTTAATTAAGCGCCGCGCTATGTCGCTTATTTCAGGAGATGCGTGACCTTACAACCAAATGTGTTACATACCATTGTAAAGAGTTCAACGAGGTCTATCACTTGTGAAAAATTTAAATTTTGTTTTTTTGTTTTGTTTTGAATTGAAGAGTAAAATTATTTATTTATTTGTTTTTAATTTGCATTTTTCTCGAAAAGTAAGCATATAGTGAAAAATATACAAAAAAGATGTGTCCCGACGAGCTCTACAAAAAAAATTGTACCTATACACTTTTTGCGTCGGGCTCAAAATGAAGGAGCTAGAGGGCATTTTTTAAATGTTATAAAATGACCAAAAATAATTGGTAATATTGCTATGACTATACTAAAAGAAGTTGGAAAGTCAAGTCAGGAATTATACCTTACAACATATACCTAGTGCACATTATACTATGCTGACAACTATAAACCTCTCGCTAGGAAAAATTGCCGGTCACAGAACACTTGATCCTGGTCTACAATACAATCTATGTTTTTCTAAAGATGTGAGCTACTTTCGGGATAGTATCG